>NC_135014.1:28582241-28877241 GCF_051020955.1 Megalopta genalis | reverse complement strand
GTTCGAATGATTCTTTAAGCGAATACTTTTTTATTCGAATAATTCTTTAAACGAATACTTCTTTAGTCGAATAATTCTTTAAACGAATACTTTTTTATTCGAATAATTCTTTAAACGAATACTTCTTTAGTCGAATAATTCTTTAAGCGAATACTGTTTTATTCGAATAATTCTTCAAACGAATACTTTTGTATTCGAATAATTCTTTATTCGAACAATATTTAAACGAATACTTTTTTATTCGAATAAGTCGAAAAATTCTTTCCTCGAATAATCCGAAGTTCTTTATTCGAATAGTATCCGAATTTCCTTGCGTCCGTCACCTGGATAAATTTCTGCGTACCCTGATTCACAGGATTCGTGGAGCGAGGCGATTCATACCTGATTTTTGCAGGCATACATGCCGCGTTTTAAATCGACGCACGACGATTTCATACAGCGGCGATCTGTTCCAGTTGGTCGAGAGTGCGTTTTGAAAACCGAGTGGGCCCGATGGGGGCCCCATTCACTTGCAAGTGACGCGGCAGCGTGTCAAGAGGCCGGAAGCAAGGGGATGCACCGATTTCCGGCGGCAACCTTGCTCCCGCGCCACCTCTAACACCTGACCGATCTCTTTTCTGCCCGTCGAAACCTGAAATCAGAGCCGAACGCACGGAAACACCAAAAACTCTGTTCCGTTTTCGAAAGTGAAACACCTTTCGTACGGTGGCTCTAGAAAATCGTCTGTCGAACAGGTCGAAATCACCGATCTCGCATCTTCCATTTGACAATTTTTCGCCAGAAATGTTTAAATAAATTCCTTAATTCAGCGATATATTACAATCAATAGCAAGAAGTGTTCGAACACCTTTCAAAACGCAGTAGCTTTTTTAAAACTGGACTACACGACTTGGATGTGTTTCAATTGTTAAAGGGATTAATTCACAGTGCAATGACTGAAATACTTTATTTAAATTTTGTTATTACCAGAACAAAGATTTTTTTCTAGGCTTTAAAATTAACTTACCCCTTTAACATCCCCAAGAAATTCAAGTCACCAGTGGACTGCAGATTTTATGCATTTACGATATAAAAAAAGAGTAAATCAAATTTAAAATTCTGTATAAATTAGATCAGTGTAAAAATATTAACATCTTGTTTTTATTTGTTACGATCATTGAAGAAGGAATAACATTTTTCTACTCGTCTTTCGTTTCTTAAAACTGATACAATTTCTATTTTGCATAAATATCCGCAGTTTAGTTGTTACATTTCAAAAAGCGAATCTAAACAAAAATGAGTAATTTGGGAAGAACCTTGCGCCTCGTTTTTGTAATCGTCGACAATCGGAAACAATAAAAACGAGGCTCGAGCAATCGCGTCTCTTTTTTCCCAAATTCTGCAGTTTTGTTTAAAAGCCGAAGAAAAATTATGAAAAATTGACTATAGTCACAGAAACGTCAGTGCTGCATTACAGTGTAGCTCGATGGCGTCGAAACGAAACGAAAGGAAACAAAACTGCAACAGAAGCCCAC
The DNA here is from genome assembly GCF_051020955.1 of Megalopta genalis. Lineage (NCBI taxonomy): Eukaryota > Metazoa > Arthropoda > Insecta > Hymenoptera > Halictidae > Megalopta > Megalopta genalis. The sequence continues at coordinate 28,875,727 of NC_135014.1, read as the reverse complement.
CGTATTTCCATAATCCGAATGCTGCGGTCGAACGAAAAGAAAGGACTCGTTTCGAAAGGACGAAACAGATATTCTAATTCGCTTATTGCGACTGCGAGGAACGTCTTAAGCGGTCCGCTTTCGTTCTTGGGAGTATAGAATCGAACAGGGGAGCTGGTCGCGTTCTCGTCGAGAAGCGGAGATGGGAAGGAAGTGGTAGCGGAGGGGGTCGAAAGCGAATATCCTTCCTGCCGGGGCAGCAAACAGGCAGCTGCTCGGATTTGAGCACGTGCTACCACCGCGCCGCAGGATGAGCCGCGTCTTACAATTAGATGGAGCCGTGGTTCCCGAGGTTGCTGGCTGGGATACACCTTTGGGCAAATTTTCTTTCAAACGAGAAGAAGAAATAACTGGCTCGAACAATTCGCTACCCCACCCTTGTTCGGACATGAGAAGGATACCGATTTTTTCTTTTTCAAAAGGTGGCAATTTCAAATGACCCTAAATGTTGCAAATGGGACCCTGGCTTTCGGCAAAAGCCTCGAAATGTTCTGCGATGAAAAGATTTTATTCTACGGGAAAGCTTTGTCTCGAATAGAATGAAAGTATAAAATGAAAGTATTTTATTCGGTGAATTTTAATCAATTGAGAAGTTGAACTGTGCAACATTGGCAAATTAGAACAAATTAGAAAGACATAATTAATAGATTAGCGTTAAGCGAAGCTCCTTTCGTAACGATGTACAGTAATGTCTCCCTAATTGACACTCGGATTGTGCACGAAAAGTGGCAATTTGGGGAGAGTAGATACGATTATTCGAGCCTTGCGATTTGTTTGTATAGTTACGAATTGTCAACAATTACAAAAAAGAGCCGTAAAATAATGTAATAACAATAATAATAATAATAATAATAATAATAATAATAATAATAATAATAATAATAATAATAATAATGTAATCGCCGGAATAATGCGAAACGAAAGGAGTTCATTTCAAGAAATGAAATGAACTCATCCTTAAACGATTTTTGTTCGGCTAGTTGATCGTTTCCATCTAATGTTTTATTAATAATCATTTAATGACACAAGAAGGCGCGCTATTCTTCGGAGAAGCGTTTCGTGTTATCGAACGATCATCCAACATAGCCGGGTCGGTGCTTTTATCTTGTAAAAACGAGGACGTCGGCATAAATCGGACTCGGTGCTCGCAATTAGATCACCATATGTATAATTTCCGAGAATAATTTCACTTTTGTTATCGAAGTCCGGGGGGGATTAAAGTAAATGAAAAAACATGGGAGAAACAATAATTCTCTATCAAGGAAATTATTAAGTCCGGAGAAGCGCTAATTAACGCGGTTGAGAGTGAAATCGCGGCGCAGCTGGTTAAAGAAGGACAAACACTGCCGCACACGGCTGTTTTGAAACCAATATCGAAGCTGTTATTCTTAAAAACGTGCAATATAAATGTATAAACAGCCCATGAATTATTATTTAAGATTTACGATCGAGTACGTTCACTTTACTGTATACACCGAATAAATCTTATCTGAGATTCGAAAGCTTATAATTAAAAAAAAGATTACTACACGGCTGCTGTGATTTGCAATTGAGTGGATTAGAATCGTAGCTGCGTGAGTCACATTTTCGGCAAAATAATTATATTCACCTGTTTACCAAAAACACGTCTTTTCGAATAAAATTTAAAGTCACAATCCTGCTCAACGATACATTTAAATAGCTGCAGTATTGTGACCGTGCAAAGGTAGCATAATCGTTTGTCTTTTAATTAAAGGCTGGAATGAAGGTGATTCATGAAATATAAACTGTCTAAAATTAAGAGAATAATTTAGATTTTAAGTTAAACTACTTAAATTAAATTAAGGAACGAGAAGACCCTATATAATTTAATTATTATAATAATTATATTATAATTATATAAATATAATATATAATATAATTATATTATATTATATTATACATTAATTATTATAATAATTATAATTTAATAATTATAACATTATCAATGTATATCGTAGTAAATTTATTTTATTGGGGGAGCTATTTAAATAACTTAAAAAAAAGATAAAATCATAAATTAATGTAAATATCAAATTATTCCGAGAATATTAACTCGACCGATAAATTTGCTCAGTAAAAAATAACGCTATCTTACTAACCAACTAACTTACTTTCAATATCGGTAAGCAATAACGCTGCTCGTTTCTCGCGATGCGGAGAAATGAATATGTCTCGGCCGATTTGTACGTCGCCGAAAGATCGTCGCGTCGAAGACGCCGAGCTTTTTCTAACGCGGACCACGGTTCAACCGAGTTTACGGCCGGCCGATTGAATCATTACGAATTCAGCCGGCGAGCCGGCGCGGGCAATCGACATCGCCGACTTTATCGGTTTTATCGGGCCGATCGACCGGTTTTCGGGAAAGGGGCGCGCGCGTTCCCGAGTCACGGTGCGTAATATTCGCGAGAACAGGGACATCTCGTACGGCGCGCGTTATCTCCGGCCAGAAGCACCGTGGCCGCTCGTTATCGGCGTGGTTTCGCAGCTGCGACTCGGAATCTACGCCGATATCGGTGGCCAAACAGAGGCTCGAGGAGGAGAAGGAGGCTGCCGCTGCGCTCGCTAAATAGTTCCATAAGCGCGAGCCCGTTCGGCCGGGTGCAGCTGTCAACTCTGCGGCATCGGCCACGGCTCCGGTGTGTGTCGCGCGGAGGGTGCAGGGCGCGCGGAGCACCCAGGTCTCGAATATCTACGAAAGATTGCGTTGCGTTCAAATATGTGCTCTCGCCCGGGCCCCTCTAGACCAAGTTTTCACGAGAGGTTACCTCACCGGTTAACGACGCGTAAACAGGCCCGCCGCGCGTATTACACCTGTCAGCTGGCCCACCTTTGCCAGAAATTACTCGAATTCTGGGCCCTGCGACGCGGGACACTCTGCGAGGACCAACGGGCCAGCTGGCCGGTTCGGTCGCTCGGACGACGTTTCGACATGTATGGCGCTACGTCGAGCGAATCGATTTTTCCAAAATGCTTCTTTAGCGTCGCGCGCGCGATTGTAAAAGAGAATCGTGTAGAAAGGATAAAAGGGGGGGATTAAGTGATTATTCGTCGGTTCGGAGCTTCGATGCGATTGCATCGTGATTCTTTAATCTGAATTTCTGTCGCATCGTGATCCGTGACGTTCATTCGTTTGTATTGTTACTCGTGATCGAAGTGATTCGATCGCTTGGTACAGTAATGTCTCCCTAATTGTCTCGCCCAAATTGTGCGCTATAATAGACGATTTGGGAAGAGGCGATTATTCGGGCCTTGCGGCTCGTCTTTTATAATTACCGATTGTCAATAACTATGAAAACAAGCTACAAGATTCGAACAATCGTATCTCCTCTTCCCAAATTGTCCATTTTTGTGGACAATCTGAGCGTCAATTAGGGAGACATTACTGTATTTGGGGAAGTAGACGAATTAATGGCGACTTCTGGGTCTGGCAATCGACGCAGGCAGTTTTGATTTTGCGATCTACTTGACTAATAGGTTATTATTTATTTTTTATTTTATCTTTTTACTGGTCATCATAAGGAAATTATTCTCAATGCGTTTACAATTGTTAAGCAAGGAAAGATATTTTCATTCAACTCGCGTTTCTCGCAATTGACACGTTAAGTGCCGAAGACAGTAATGTCTCACTAATTGACGCTCGAATTGTCCCCAAAAGTGGACAATTTGGGGAGAGGAGATACGATTATTATTCGAGCCTTGCAGCTCGTTTTTATAATCGTTGACAATTCGTGACTACAAAAGCAAACCGCGAAGCTCGAATAATCGTATCTCCTCTTCCCAAATTGTCCATTTTCGTGCACGATCTGAGCGTCAGTTAGGGAGACATTACTGTATTTTGCGATTGTACTGCAGCGGCAAATTGCGGATTACATTGTAATTCACGTTGTACTTTGTAATTACAATCGATTGAACGATTCAATAGTAATTCTGCACGATTCTGACTTAATTTTTGTCTTGGACGACAAATTCTCTATCGCTTTCGGTAACTTTTAGTAACTTTTAAGGAAACGTCGCGTTCCCTGATGCTCGAACTTTGTACACTTTTACATCGATTAACAAGATTTCTGCTAGACATATACAGTAAATTCTCCCTAATTATCCTTCAGCTTGTGAAGAAAAGTGGACAATTTCGGAAGAAATTTTAGAAACATTTTTATAGTTGCCGATTGTCAAATTGTTAAATTGGGAAGAATTTACTGTATTTCGTATGACCAAGCTTCAAATATTCCGAACGATTCGACTATTTGCACAAAGTTTAAATTATTACTGCTACTATTTTGAAATTCGCCCACTTATTTTCCTCGTGAACGCGTCGAATCGGCCATTGATCAGCCGCTGAAATAAATCGACCGGATCGAAAGCGCAACTGCAGGGAAGGATCTACCCGATACGCATCGATAGGAGCGTCTCTCCGTTAAAGCCGAAGTTAGAAATACCTAAAAAAAAAAAAAACAAAAAAAAAACGCGCGTCCGACAATTACCCTCCCGATTATAGCATATTATTTGAGAGAAGGGGGAGGGCCGCTAACGATCGACCGGAAGATAGAAATCGGCGACCGTGTGGAGAGGGTTGATCATAGGCTCGCGGTCGCAGTCGCGACGGAACAGGGATCTCGATGGATCTCGATGGATCTCTCGGGCTAAACGGCGGTGGTGGCGGCGGCGGCGGGCACGAAGAAGCCATTAGCGTTTTTCGAAACGGCGAGTCGGATCGAATCGAGCCGAGTCGACTAGAATATAGCTCGCGATATTTATTGGCCGGTCGTCCGGTACCTGATAATCACGCGACACCTGTTACGACACAACACTTACTTAATTGGAGGCTACGAACAGCTGCCCACACGACGAACCAATCACGGCGGTTCCCCTGAAATTCTTCTTTGCCCGCGACATCCCTGACGAGCACCTGTTCCCCTTAGCCGGCCGAGAGAGGAGCCGTAGCCGTGGCCGCAACGCCGCGAAGCCGAAGTCGTGCCGAAGCCGAAACCGAGCCCGGGCAGAGCGGCGGATCCTTGACCAGGATTTCGCACGAAACGAAAGTCCGCTCGCGCGCCCGGATTGCGGGGCTCTGATTTATTCGAATGGACGGACGCGTGGCCCGCGATTTCGCCGGCCGGTGACGCAACAAATTAATCGAACCGCCGATCGAATATCGACCGCTGCCGCCTGCTTTCGAGTCGATTACGTGAACTGCCCCAGAATCGACCCTACCCTCCATCCCCTCGGTCCTGCGACGACATCAAATCTGTCGACGATGCTTTCGCGCGAACCGCGTTCGCGAGGTGTACACACAGTAATGTCTCCCTTACTGACGCACGGATTGTCCACGAAAATGGACAAATTTGGGAAGAGGAGATACGATTATTCGAGCCTTTCGGTTCGCTTTTATAGTTATAAATTGTCAACGATTATAAAAACGAGCCGGATAATCGTATCTCCTCTTCTCGAATTGTCCATTTTCGTGGACAATCCGAGCGTCAGTATGGGAGACATTATTGTGTTCGGTATACAGTAATGTCTCTCTAATTGACGCTTGTCCAAATCCCAAATTGTCCATTTTCGTGCAGAATCTGAGCGTCGATTAGGGAGACGTTACTGTATTCGGTCGCGAAATTGTGAAATACGAATGTTAAATTGTATCGCGGTCTTTTAAAATTGCTACGACTATGGAAGACCGGGCCCAGCGACTCGGACGCTTTCAGCAGAACAGTCGGGATTTTGCGAATGACCGACGACTAAACTGACTGTAAATACTATAATACAATCGCGTCCCGCGAATGATTATTGACTGATATTCTGTAACAATTGGTCGTCGTCGCAGAAGTCATTTTATCGATCGCACAAGTTGCCGAATCCCGGGCGCCGAATCGTTTGTACAACGGAGTCTCTTCAATCTTAGAAGCAATTTTGTTCCGGCAAATTAGATGCTACCGAATCAAGGCCCATCAATCTCTCTTCCGGAAGAGCGGCCAATTAAATATCGCGGCGGCCGCGTTGTTAAGTCCGGCAGACCGGGCGAGTCCCGAACGAGCGACGTAATGAAATCAATTAACGAATTCCCGACGATCCTAAAACAAGTCGAACGCCGCAGCCTGGGCGACCGTGATCGCCGTCGAGGTCCGCCAGCATAACCCGGCAAGCACCTGCGGGGTTCTGTTAAATTAATAAGTTCGCGAACGGCCCGCGGATACGAGATCAGATTGGGCCGAAGATTTAATTACCGGCGGACGGATGAAAAATTAGCGGGGCTGTTAGGGGAGGCTTTATCGGTCGACTGCTGCGCGGGAATCCGAGTTCTGAGAGAATTTTGTTGCTTCGTCGTGCTCCTAAGGGCTGTTCGATGATGATGTGGGTGGATTGAGGGGTGAAATATAAACATATTTGGATTAATTGAGGTTATTTGTGATAATAATCGAAGACGAAGCGATTTATCTTGCGATGCTACTGCACGCTCTCTTCTGCTCTCTCTCTCTCTCTCTCTCTCTCTCTCTCTCTCTCTATTAATCTCTCGCTCTTTTTCTCTTTCTTTCTCTCTAATAATTCCCTGTCTCTCTTTCTCTCTCTCTCTCGCTCTCTCTCTCTCTCTCTCTCTCTCTCTATTAATCTCTCGCTCTCTTTCTCTTTCTTTCTCTAATAATTCCCTGTCTCTCTTTCTCTCTCTCTCTCGCTCTCTCTCTCTCTCTATTAATCTCTCGCTCTCTTTCTCTTTCTTTCTCTATTAATTCCCTGTCTCTCTCCCTCTCTCTCTCTCTTTCTCTCTCTCTCTCTCTCTCTCTCTCTCTAATTTTCCGTTGACAACAACGCGCATTCGTTTCAACTGAAACTAATTCAAAGTTTAATGCTCCGTCAAATAATAAAAATAAAGTCACCTCGATTTCTCTTTTACCTTTAATTACTCTTTTTCCCAAATTCAAGTGAAAGTCGATACAAATTTCATACGAAAGATATTTCAATGTCGGACAGACCACAGCAGATGATCACAGCGTTAACGGAACCGATAGTCGATGAACGGGGCCCCTGCGATTTACCGTCGCGTGCGCGAGGGGGATCGCGAGGGGCCCGCGGGAGAAGGCCCCGTGGAACGCAGCCGGTGTAAAATTGCAAAATCAAGGATCACCTTGAGAGGGAATTAACAGCCTGAAAACGAAAACTCGGCGTACGCGGAGTGCCGCAAGGGGAGACACGCATGCATGCACGAACGTACCCCTTTCCTGGGACCCTGGGGCCCACGGGCCCGTGCCCCAAGCCCCTTGTGTCCCGTGCTATTCAACCGGTGTCCGGTCGGTGCGTTACACCTTCAACCTTTCGCCCGACAGTTTTCCGTGAACTCTATACTGTATAGCACGTGCTCCGATGCCTCCTGCTTTTTCTCCCCCTTCCCCTCCCCCTTACTCATTCTCTCTCTCTCTCTCTTGGTCTCTCTTGCTCTCTCTTGGTCTCTCTTGCTCTATCTTGGTCTCTCTTGCTCTCTCTTGCTCTCTCCTACTCTCTCTTGGTCTCTCTCTTGCTCTCTCTTGGTCTCTCTTGCTCTATCTTGGTCTCTCTTGCTCTCTCTTGCTCTCTCCTACTCTCTCTTGGTCTCTCTCTTGCTCTCTCTTGGTCTCTCTTGCTCTATCTTGGTCTCTCTTGCTCTCTCTTGCTCTCTCCTACTCTCTCTTGGTCTCTCTCTTGCTCTCTCTTGGTCTCTCTTGCTCTCTCTTGCTCTCTCCTACTCTCTCTTGGTCTCTCTCTTGCTCTCTCTTGGTCTCTCTTGCTCTATCTTGGTCTCTCTTGCTCTCTCTTGCTCTCTCTTGCTCTCTCTTGCTCTCTCTTGCTCTCTCTTGCTCTCTCTTGCTCTTTCTTGCTCTCTCTTGCTCTCTCTTGCTCTCTCTTGCTCTCTCTTGCTCTTTCTTGCTCTCTCTTGCTCTCTCTCTTGCTCTCTCCTACTCTCTCTCTTGCTCTCTCTTGCTCTCTTTTACTCTCTCTTGCTCTCTCTCGTATTCTCTCTCTCTCTCTCTCTGCTCGCATGAACATTGCTCCCGCGTACCCTAAACGGTTCCACTACTTGAACCCCCCCGACTGGAATATTTTCGTTCCCCCGGCAAGACGCATCCGCAATTCTTCGCGGAACTACAAAGCCGAGCGAATTAATGCGAGCACGCGTTTCACTGGGAAACAGTTTGTTCGATGTTAAATACTCGTTCACCTCTGCGTTGCGCTTCGATTTCACCGAAGGCAGTTCGGGATCCGACTTTTTATTATCTCTGGATAATAAAACGATAATCGATAAGTTCTTGCACACCGATCTCTGCGATTACTCTCTCTCTCTCTCTATTACGCAGAATTTTTACCTAATGATTCAACATTATTTAGCGACGGTATAAGTTAATTAAGCAAAAAGCTAATTAAGGATATCGAGAAGTCGTTTTAGTGGGTATATGCGTCAATTGCATATCTATCTAATTAAAATGTGACTGTACGCGTCGGAATAGTAGTTTCGCATAGTACATAAAAAATATGTAACGATAACTGTACGAGATTTTAGATTATTTGCATATAGTTACTCTCGATCTCGGTAAATTCAGCAATTTTAGTTTCACGTGCAACGATAACTATATCGGATTTTAAATTATTTATACAGTCACTTTCGATCTCGGTAAATTCAACAATTTTAATTCAATATGTAACGATAACTGTATCGGATTTTAAATTATTTATACAGTCACTTTCGATCTCGCTAAATCCTGCAATATTGGTTTATACATTTCAGATTATTTTAACAAACGTTTCACGATAACGTTGGGAAGATCCAAATGGAATTAATTATGAATTAATAATTAATATATAATTATATAATATAATGTAATATAATATAATATAATATAATATAATATAATATAATATAATATAATATAATATAATATAATATAATATAATATAATATAATATAATATAATATAATATAATATAATATAATATAATATAATATAATATAATATAATATAGTATAGTATAGTATAGTATAGTATAGTATAGTATAGTATAGTATAATATAATATAATATAATATAATATAATATAATATAGTATAGTATAATATAATATAATATAATATAATATAGTATAGTATAATATAATATAATATAATAATAATAATATATAATTATATATAATTATTTCCTCTCCCCGACGTCTCGAATCGGCCCGTCGATCTTCTTCTCGCAAACAAGCGTTCGATCGACCGGAAACCGGGCTCTCGATTCGGAAGTCGACCGACTCCTCCCGATCGAACGGTTCCACGCGAAATCTTTACGACGATCCCCGGACGGATCATCGTCCCCGGCCGGGCAACATCGTTGTAATTTCGCTGTTGCGGCTCGATTGCCCGTCGCCAAGTCGGATAACGGAGCGAAGAGACACGGTGGGTTGGTTCTCGTCGCCAAAGCGGCGACCGCCGCCGATTCTCCGATTGCATCGGGACAGGAACTGGTAATCGATCGCCGGTTTAAAAATAGTCGGCCGGAACGTTTAAGATCTCCAATTTCCCCGGTGCAACGAGCGAACAACGTCGGTTTAATGTTTGACGGAAGATCGTTTTCGCCATTGAGGATCGCCGGCCATTCAGCTCGCCGTTTGCCCGCCGTGCAAATCAGCCGCGAAACGGCCCGGCGCTGTAAAATTATACGCGAGACAGGATGGCGGGAGGGGGAGGGGGGGGGGGGGGAGAATCGATCGATCTTAATTCGAGGGACCCGCGGACGAGTCGAGTGACACCGCGATAACGATCCCGTTGCACCGGGTATCGGAGTTACCCCGGAGTCTTCGATTACGCCGATCGATAATTAGCGGCCGTGCGGTTTTCTGGCGCATCGACGGAACGACGATGCGGCCGATCGCCTCGATCAGGGAACGCCTTCCGAAGAGCGGCGGTTGTCGGTCGATTCGCGATCTCGCCCTACGGTTCCGCGTGCGCGGCGCGCGCGATTTTAATCGCCGATTACACAGCGTCTGAACCATAAATCTTTGTTCGTTTATTTAGCTTTATTTTTTAGTATTTTCTTTCGTTTTATTTTTTTCAGGTTGAATAAGCGGATAATTTGCGGTTTATCTACGAATTCTGGGTTCCGTAAATTCTCCCCAATTCTCCTCCGGCTTGTAGACGAAATTGGATTTTAATGGGTTTTATTTTATAGGTATTCGACGATCGGCCACTATGAAAATATAATAAATAAAAATATATTATTGTATTATAATATAGTAAATAAAAATATAATATTGTATTATAATATAATAAATAAAAATATAATATTGTATTATAATATAATGAATAAAAATATATATTATTGTATTATAATATAATAAATAAAAATATATTATTATATTACAATACAATAAATAAAAAATATTATTATATTATAATATAATAAATAAAAATATAATATAATATTATAATATCATAAATAAAAATATATTATTATATTATAATATAATAAATGCAAATATAATATTATATTATAGTATAATAAATAAAAATATATTAATATATTATAATATTGTTACGGCGACTTGTCCAAATCAAGTTGCTGTAATGTGAAAGTGCCCTGTTGTGAACAACTCCTTAAAAATAATGGAAGATAGGGGTTGCCAAGGAAGAGGGTTGCCAACAGAAAATCGAAGAGTCGAGATCGGACCGTCGAACGATCAACATTTCAAATTCAGAAACGGAGTGATTCGCAACAATATAAATATTATATTATAATATAATAAACAAAAATATAATATTATATTATAATATTATATTATTATTATTAAAATATTATATCATAATATAATAAATAAAAATAGAATATAATATTACAATATAATAAATAAAAGTACAATATTATATTATACACAAGTGTAACAATAAAAGCGAGGCTCGAGTAATCGCGTGTCCGCTTCCCAGAATTGTCCATCTTTGTTTGCAAAATAGAGAAAAATTAGGGCGAATTTATCGTACCTTTTTTGCACGCCTCGTGCAAAAAGGAGACGTTTTAGGGAGACTTCTCCAGTTTCGGAGCGACGGGTCAACAGAAATCCAAAACGAGAACGCCGTTTGCCTCTCCGAATCGAGTGATCTAGGGGGTGGTTTCTGCGGATGCTGCGACAGAAGGCTGCTCCCAGTTGGCTGATCCGAATTCGAGGAGAAGGAGAAGGAGAACAGGAGCCCGGGTCCGGTAATTACATTCGAATATACGGATTCGACAGAAGGTGGAGCGAACGCGTAGCGGATGCAAACGCGGCGGAGCAGGTAGAGGAAGCCGGGCCAGGAGGACTTTTCCTCGCGTGGAACGTGCCACGGGTGCGGGCAGATGGCGGCTTTTCAGCCGGAGTCTTTTTTTACGAGCCGAGAGAGGACCGACGGAAAATCTTTTGAAGCGGCGGAAAGCCGAGACGTGATCCGGCTTAAAATCGACGTGGGACGAGGATCGGTGGCCGATCGGCCGTGGCACGTGCCACGGTCTCACAAAGAAAAACGCGGAACAACCAGCATCCGCAAGCGAGCCGACATCTGTTGCTCGGCTCCGCTCCGATCCGCTCCGCTCCGCTTTGCTCGCGGCCTCGAAACCGAGCGCTGGCCCACTTCTCGGACTCTTTTCCGGTATCTCCGCTCGGCGAGCACACCGGCGATCGCGTGTCTCGCCTCTAGCTGACACGCTCTTCGACCCTTGCGCAGTCCTGTCGGCTTCTGTTTTCACTGAAAATAATCGTTCGACGGATTTCCAAGCAGCTTCGTAACAAGGGGGCACCCGTGAGCGGTTAAAAGTTCGTTTCACGAGTGTCCTTTGAATATAAAAAAATAATTATGCGGACTGTTCACTGACGTTTGGGTCACGATACGATTTTTTGTTTATGTATTTTAATTTATGATAAAAGTTGGAATTATGTTTTAATTTATAATAGAAGTAGGAATTATATTTTAATTCATAATAAAAGTAGGAATTATATTTTAATGTATGATAAAATTAGATATTATATTTTAATGTATAATAAAATTAAATATTATATTTTAATTTATGATAAAGTCAGAAATTATATTTTAATTCATAATAAAAAATCAGAAATTATATTTTAATTCATAATAAAATTAGATATTATATTTTAATTCATAATAAAATCAGAAACTGTATTTTAATTTATGATAAAGTCAGAAATTATATTTTAATTCATAATGAAATCAGAAATTATATTTTCATTTATGATAAAGTCGGAAATTGTATCTTAATTTATAATAAAGTCAGGAATTATATCTCAATTTATAATAAAGTCAGGAATTATATCTCAATTTATAATAAAGTCAGAAATTATATTTTAATCTATAATAAAATCAGAAATAATATTTTAATTTATACTAAAACCTAGAAATTTTATATGAAGCCTCATGGTAGAAGATAAAAGAAATTGCCACAAACGTGTAATATCAATCAGAAAATAATTCCACCCGCTTTTAGATGCTTTTCCATCATCATGTTGCATTTCATCGATTGAACGAGTAAAACACATATCTATAACAGTCGAACGAAGAACCATAATCAGTCCAAATATCAAAGAATTCGTCCTCGCGAACGCATTAAGAATGATCTTTCTTTCGAAGACGCAAGGCTCCCAGAACGATTAATAACTGTACACACACGCAATTAATCATAAAATTAATAACATAAATAAATACTATAATATAATATAATATAAATAAATACTGACTCTACGATCCGGTTTGGCTGAACGGAAGACGATCGACGCGACATTCTACGCTCGACATCCGATTTAACCGCGTCGTTTCGACGCGAGATACGGGTCGTTGATTTCGTTCGAAATTGTTCGATAGGACTCGGCATCGTCGCCGGGTTACGTGCACGATTGTAGTCTCGAAGAAGAATGCCCGGAGCCTTATTCGGCGACGACCACGGCGATGTCCAACAGCTGTTGCGCGTCTGCGGTTTGACACTTCGAATCGCACGTGCCACGGTCGCTCTTCTTCTTCTTCTTCTGCTCGTCTCCCTCTTCTTCCTCTCATTGTCCTGTTCGCCGATTCATAAGCGCGCCGGGGAAAAACCGGAACTCGTCGCGTGACTCTCACACTCTCGCCGCCGATTTCTCGGATCGGACGCGAGAGCTCATTGTCCGGGCAGGAGGCGAAGGTGTCCGCGGGCTGACGACCTTTTTCGCTTCGTGGCTATATAAAGGAAATGAAAATATTCCGCGGGAAATATTAGTATATTATATTAGTATATATATATATATAATATTATATATAATTATATATTATTTATATATATATATATATTATATATTATTTATTTATATATGTATATAAATAATATATAATTATTATACTGATATAATACTAATATTATATATAATAATATTATATATATATATAAATAATATATAATTATTATACTGATATAATACTAATATATTATATATTATAATACTATTATCTTATACTAATATATATTATAATATTATATATACTAATATATAATATATTATAATATATTAATATATTAGTATTATATTAGTATAATAATATTTTGTATTCTACAGATCCCGGTGGCATTCAATTTGATCGATACATTGCGATAAAAATGAATGTCAAAAACCTAGTTAAAAATTAGCGTCACGCGTCTTACATTTATTTTAATTTTGTTTCCTTATCCATTTCTATTTTCCATAAAAATCCACGATCCGGTATCCGATCGTGTTCCATAAACAGCTTGCTACCTCGCGATACGATTTCAAGCAAAAATCTTGCAAATATCCGACTCGACGCGCAGAGAACACCGGCATCTGGGCTATCGAATGACATCGGATTCGGCAGCCTCGAAACTGGCGACCGAAGGGACGAGTCGCCGGCATCCGAGCAATGTTGGCCGCGTGTGCTCGCAAACGCGAGGCGTTCGACGATTCGTGGCGGGTGCAGAGGAGTTACAGAAGAGGCGAGGCGAGAGACGACAACCTGGTAGCAACCTGACGCGGCCAGGTCGGGCGGCGCATGTCGCGGGCACTCGAGAAGAAACGCGCCGCGAAACGCCGAGGAATCGCGGGACGCGTGCGGCTCGTTTCTCGCCGCCAAAAAGCTCGGCGGCGGCGGCGGCGGCGTCCCGAAGTCGCCGGAGCGCGTCCGTGCCGGAACAAAATGGCGGCAGATGGCCGCTACGGCTCGACTTCGCGAGGATGCTGCGCGAAAAGCGACGCGCGTCCCGCGATCCACGAAACAAAAGGAACTGCTGCTGTTGAAGCGAGCAACCAGGCGAACACCTGTTTCCGCGTAAAAGCCGACTCTCCGTTCGAGGTCAAGGACAGCTCGGACACCGCAATGCCGTTTCCCCTGTTACAATCTAGCCATTGTTCGCGTTCCATCGTTGATAGCCGCGGGGAGACCCGAAGAATTCTTGCGAAATCTTAGCCGCAGGGGAGACGCGACGGCGAACGATATTTATGAAATATTTATTTGGAAAAGAAAGTAATGTCTCCCTTATTGACGCTCATATCGTGCACAAAAATGGACAATTTGGGAAGAGGAGATGCGATTATTCGAGCTTCGCGGTTTGCTTTTGTAGTCACGAATTGTCAACGATTATAAAAACGAGCTGCAAGGCTCGAATAATAATCGTATCTCCTCTCCCCAAATTGTCCACTTTTGGGGACAATCTGAGCGTCAATTAGAGAGACATTACTGTATTCGGCACTTAACGTGTCAATTGCGAGAAACGCGAGTTAAATGAAAATATCTTTCCTTGCTTAACAATTGTAAACGCATTGAGAATAATTCCCTTATGGTGACCAATAAAAAGATAAAATAAAAAATAAATAATGACCTATTAGACAAGTAGATCGCAAAATCAAAACTGCCTGCGTCGATTGCCAAACACAGAAGCCGCCATTAATTCGTCTACTTCTCCAAATACAGTAATGTCTCCCTAATTGACGTTAAGATTGTCCACAAAGACGGTCAATTTGGGAACAGGAGATACGATTATTCGAGCCTCGCAGCTCGTTTTCATAGTTATTGACAATCGGTAATTATAAAAGACGAGCCGCGAGGCTCGAATAATCGCGTCTCCTCCTCCCAAATTGTCTATTATAGCGCACAATTTGGGCGAGACAATTAGGGAGACATTAATGTAATAGGAACATGAGGATGAATAATGGCATGTAATGGTAACAATAATAATAACAATAATAATAATAATAATAATAATAATAATAATAATAATAATAATAATAATAATAATAATAATAATAATAATAATAATAATAATAATAATAATAATAACGCGATGAAAACAATAAGAACAGTAAGATCGAGACTTTAAGGATGGCAGCGAACAATAGTTACGCCATTATGTATAAACGATGTACAGGGTGTCCCCAAAAATGTCTCGCAATCCGGAAATGGGAAGCTCCTGAGGTCATTCGAAGCAACTTTTTCCTTTGCGAAAATGTTCTCCGACGCTTCGTTTACGAGTTATTAACGAAAAACACTGACCAATAAGAGGCGAGCTCGGCTGGCGCGCGGCGGCCCAGCCAACGAGTACGCGGAGCCCAGTTCCGCTCATTGGCTCGGCCCTCTCGCCCAAATGATCTTGCCTCTGATTGGCCACTGTTTTTCGTTAATAACTCGTGAACGAAGCCGCGGATTGCATTTTCGCTAAGGAAAAAGTTGCTCCAAATCGGCTCAGGAATCCCCTACTTTCGGATTGCGAGACATTTTCGGGACACCCTGTACAAGAATAGCAAAACAAGTTCGGAGAGTGGCAATAACGATTGGCATTGTACAGAATACAGTCGAATCAATAAGTTCAACTAAATCTCATTTCTCCCGCGAACGCGTAAAATCTGCGATCAGAAGTCGCGACGATCGCGGCCCCAACAGGGTCCAGCTCGGGGTCCTTTTGTCCGAGTTGTTTTCGACTGGCGCGGCCGCGCGTATCTCGGCCGAAACATCGGGCCCGCGTGGCCGTCCACAAACTATTATTATTACGCGATTGCACGGTGTGCCAAGGTGTTTTTCGAGCAAACATCGACGGTCGCGCGTTGCCTTATCACGCGGTTCGGCAGAACCGTGGGTGCTATCTGGGCCGTTTGCGGGGCCGGTTACGGCGGCCGCGGGAGGGAAGGGAGGGAATACGTTCGACGCGAGGTTCGGGCGAGATATCTGGCCCAGAGGTCTGGGGCCGGTATACAGGCAGATATATACGGTCCGTATCAGTGCAGCCGCGTGGTGGCGCGTGCACAGGGCCCTGGGACGGCGGCGGCGGCGAGGTCGAAGGGGAAGACGAAGAAGGGGCAGATGGTAGCGTCTTCTTCGCAGCCAAGTGGCAGCGGGCACGCGCCAACCGGGTCCCGAACATCTGCCGCCACTTCCCGGGAGTACAAGAGAACCACCGACTCGGGCAGGCAACAGGCCATCTTCTAACAGGCAGTCGCGCCTCGGTCCTTCGGGTTCCTTCGTTTCCGAGCCTTTCGTTCCCGACAACCACCTACCTACCTCTCGCAACCCCCTCCGACAGATTTTCCTTCCGTTTTTCCCGATCGACACAACTGCGACCACCCTCGCCCCCCTCCCCCGTTTCCTTTTCCGATCGTCAACAGATGCTGCACGATCTCCGAGGAGCACCCGGAATAGATCGAAGCCTGCCTTCTGCTCGGCATCGGCTTCGGCTCTGGTTCCTCCGCCGCTCGACAAGCTGCGAGATCTTCGCGATGAACGATCGAGCAAGCCGATTCTCTCGATCCGGATCGAGGAAACAGGCCTGCCCGATGTTTCGCGCCATTTTTCAGCCACGTGCTGCGCCCGGCGTTCGGCTCCTCGGCGTCCCAGGGTGCTCGAAACTCCCCGGATCATGGTGAACAGTTCGTTGTTGTCTCGTCGATCGAGCAACGACGGTGTATTTGGATGAATTTGGAATCGAACAAACGGATGAATAAATATTTCTAGGCTAAAGCTGGCGATAATTGAGCCGTTTGTTTTGAAAGTGGCATGAGTCGCTTTGTTTTTAAGTCGATATATTTCAGGGTTTGCGTTTTAACACGTTTAGAAATATGGATGCTAACTTTCGAGAGGATTTACTTGTATTTGTTACCTCAGGATACTGATATTTTTTCTCGGTATAAATAATATCGTGTAAACATTAAAATATCGCCACTTTTTATTACGGTAAAGTGACTTATGCCGCTTTCAACATAAACGGCTCAATTAGGGACCGTGATTGCTGTTCTAGAGGAAGAATTAAACGGAGAGTTTCTTAACACTAGAACTACCGAGCCTGAAATAAAGAGTAATAAACATAAATAAATTAATAATTAGGTAAAGATGACGAGGTTAGATTCACTTAAATTTCGCGACGTTTCTATTATAATATACGATCGAATGTAAAAGATCGTCCGAAAAATTTGTGATAGAAATATTTCTAAAATGTCAGGAAGCGTAAATGAAAAAAGATCAGAAACCAGTCATTTTGACTCTCTGGTCTGATGATTCTAATATTAAATATATCTTTATCCTGTGACGAACAAGATGCTTCTGACAATCACGGTACAAAGTCCATAATCAGACAAATCCATAGACAGATTATAACCCTTTGCACTCGAAGCCATATTAACTGTAAATATAAAATAATTCTTTCGACTTACAGTATTTCCATTTTGCAGGAGAAAGTGCATTTTATGCACACGAAATCGAGTCTCGCGATTCATACAACGGTTACACTTTTGTTAATGTTCAAAATTTAAGCTTCGATGATACATAAAAATGATCTTAGAACGTGATATAACAATTTTAGCGGTGCCTCGGGGTCGCCACTCGAGTGCAAAGGGTTAATTTATATATAGACGTCCTGTTGCTATAATTGTCATTATCATCATCGCGTTAAATTTTTATAGACAATTTGAAAATGGTATTATTGACCCTTCGATGCCAAATATATGAATAAACGTAATCGCTCGGTTCCCGCAAGTCCGACCCGCGCGCGAGCGATTGCGCGCTTGTTCGCGCGGCCGTCGCGCGGAAAATTGAAAAGTGGAAATGGCCGGTGAACAATGATCCAACGACAAACAAGATAGCATCGGAGACGGTGCTCTGTATAGACGAGAGCGACAACGATGAATGCACGTTCACCGGGCGTCCTATTTGAATCGACATCCGTCGCGCGTTTCATTTCGAAACCACGGAATTATTATCCACCGTCTCGAACAATCGTGGGGCGACAGCTTGGCTCGTTTCGCAATTTCCATTCGGCAACAATGGAGGAGACAATTGAAAGGACCGCGACGGATAAAAAAGTGTCGCGACAATAATGGAGAGTCGCGCGCGGACATTAAAGTTCCGGTGTCCGGACAAAGTAAATAAATACAGCGGCCGATCGAAACGAATCGGTCTCGAGGACGCCGCTGCGTGGCAGATGCTCGACGCCTCTTCATTTCGCGTGATCCTCCTCGAAGCCAGCCAGCCAGCCACGCACATATTCCTTTTCTCCGTCGATTTTTCCTTTCTTCCCGTTTTCCTCCTTCGCAGATGCATCTCTTTTTCCATTATTCGACTCGGGGCTCGTGCCGGCCGTCACCTCTCCTCCTCGGCCCACCCCCCGCGCCCCTCCTCCCGCTCGCCGTTCCGGCAACTTTCAATTTTTCGATCGTCGCAGATGCCACGTGCTCGCGCCACCTCCCCTCCCCCTCTCTCTTTCTCTCTCTTTCTCTCTTTGCCGCTCGAGGCCCGCTCTTCGCTCCGGTTCCCGGGTTTCTCTTCCTCCACGATGCTCCTTTGTATATCCGGCAAGAAGGAAATCCGTCGCGATCTTAAGCTCGTCATGCGCGACGTGGCCCCATTGTGCCCGTTGACCCCGGCCGGGCCCGCTATGATACTCCAATGGCAGCCCAGGTGCCATCTTGGATCCCTACGAAGCGTGAACTATCCGGGAATGGAGCGCGTTCGGGATCTAGCCGGCTTTGACCGGGTCCTGTCCGCGTCGCACGCGAGCACGCGCGCCGCGATTTCATCCTGGAACGGTGCCGAAACGTGGCCGAACAGAATCGTCGCCGTCTTTCGCCGATTTCGCGTCGATAGCTCGCTTTCTGAAAGCTAGAAACAGCGTCTCGCGACGCGAAATAGCGGACGGGCGCCGCGAGCCCGAGTGGGCGTGGCCGGCTCGGATGGGCGTGGCCTTTTCGCTCCCGAGTTGAAAGGAACCACCGCGACGCTCTGTAGGGCAACCTGCGCATCTGTGCCCGTTTGTTGTAAAATAAGAGAAAGTTCGCGCGAGTTTCATGACCCGGGAAAAACGTATGCAACGTTGAGGATTGTTATTCGCAAGGAATAATGCGAGAGAGACATTGTTGAGATACGGTTTTACGGGGAATTTATTCGATTATTGTTTCGTTGAACACATACTAATTGAAATGCTAGATTTTTATTACGTGTAAATGTTCGTCTTCCTGCTTAACCCGAGAAAGATAACCTACGTCGCAGAGGCGCCTGCGAAGACTGTTGATTTTTGTTAATTTTTCATAGAGGTCTAGTGATTTAAGTTTAAAATTACTTAAAATATAAAAAAATATAATATAAATGCATTTTATTTTTACAATAATGGCAAACCTTTAAAATGACTAGATTAACTTAAATAAATATCCATTGTTAGTATAAAATTGACGCCTTAGAAAAGCATGCGCCTTTGAAGCGTATGGTTATCTTTTACGTACGTTGTCATATGGTTATCTTTTTAGGGTTAAACGTAATTATGGCATAACAGTCTTCTTTAGTCTGTCTATTTTAGTGTCTTACAGCCGGCGCAATACTTTGCCAATAAACAATTCTTTCGAAATTGTTCGTTCTTCTCATTTATTTGGAGGTTTTGAGAATATGAAAAATCAGTAATTTTACTATGAAATCTATTTCATACTTACCGGCCTAATGATGTAACAAAAATCGCCTGAATAATTTCCGAACAATCGTTCGCAATTTTTACGAGGCAGCATGGCGTTAACAAAAAGAAAGAAAGGTGATTTTCTGCCGGTTTCACCGTAAACGTAGAAGCGTGCAGAAGGTCTTGCAGCATTGGTTGCGGCACGGAATGGTTGCCTGAAGGTTTTCGTTCGCGTCCGGAACCCTTACGAGAGGGACGCCACGAAGTGAATAGGGTCTTCTTCACGATCGTGCCAGATGCAACGTGGAAGGTAACCAAGGAGGAACACGGATTTCCGATCGAGGTTCCTCCCTTAATGTGGCCTCCCTATCCTGCCCCCGATTGCCTCGGAAGATTTGATTACCGTTATAAAATCGGGCTACCGCAAATCACAACGGCGAATCGGCTGCCCTAAGAGGAACAACGTTCCTCGCGTTCGTCCGCGTGTTCTTCTGCCAAAGGATGCCGGCGATCATCCTTTACGGGCGCATTATTGCGACGTAACGAATACCGCAGCATTTTTGCGCTGTATGTTTTATAAAATAATATTTATTATGCATTACTTATAATGTATAATATAGATAATATATATTATATATTATAAATTATTATATACATAATATCATATATATATATATATATATATATATATATATATATATATATATATATATTATAATATATAATATAAATATTAATTCTATATTATATAATATATTAATTTTATATTATATTAATTTATATGATTTATAATAATGTATAATACATATATTATATATAGTATAATATATAATATGAGATATTATATTACTTATAATATTTATAGAAGCCATAAAATTTGAGATCAATGTTATTAAAAGTAGCAGAATTTAAAGTTCCACTCTGAAACTTGAAAATAGCGTCAAATCGACACCATGAACATCTGACCATTAAAAAACAAATGAAGCACCTCTTTACTGAACGATCAGAGGAACCAAAAACTCCTCTTTCGAGGAGTTCAAATTTTGAAATGAACCCGATCACGTATTCACAGACGGTCTTAATACAACCACAACCATCGAGAGTCACAAAGAGAGCTTGTGGAAGAATTGCCTTAAGAATTCAATGAAGAATCACGGAAGATAATTTTCGCGCATCGATCGAAACGAATCGAACACGACTCCAAAGAGACTCGGACGTCCCCAAGGGCGACCGATAGATCCCGTGACACCTCTGCGAGACGGTGGCGAAAAGGTTTCGAGAGATCGAAGGGCCGCTAATCTCGAGACGGTGAAAGCTGCGCGAAGCCGATCGGCGAATCTCTCCTCGTCCCGCGCCTTTCTCCGGTGCACAGGCTGCACGATGCAGTCCGCATCTGGCGCACCGGCAGTCCAAACACGCTTTTGTCGTGTATACCTATCCCACTGTGCCGGTGAACGTTCACCGTACCTGCCGGTGAACTAGAAGAGCCGGCTGCTGCGATCTATAGGTTACTCGGATCGTTACTGGATCGTCCGCGCGTCCTTTCGGCCCGGTGTCGTCCCCGCGAACGCGAACAATAACCGTGACTCGGACGATTGTGCTCCGGAACGGAAAGATAGTCGACTCTCGATCACCTTTGTCCCCCCCCGCCTCGATTCGTTCTCCTCTCTGATCTAGAATCAGCTTCCTGTCGCTGATCCAGATTTTATTATATAATATAGATTTTATATAATAATATATAATAATATATGATAATAATATTTTATATATATTATTATATATTATTATTATTTTTATATTATTTTATATTATTATAATATTATTATTATTATTATATTATTATATTATTTTATATTATTATAATATTATTATTATTATTATATAATAATAAGATTTTATATAATATTATATATATAGATTTCATTATAAGCCCCGCGTTCTCCAGCTCGTCGTCTCGACGTCGGGCGCCGCTCGCGATTCGCCGAGACAAATAAAACAGGCCCAGAAAGAAAGCCTCCGTACACTCGATCGCGAAAGAAATCGAAGCGTGGATCGTCGCTCCTAAATCGCGAGGGAAGCGTGATCGCAGTCGCGAGATCGATTTTCGGAAGCGCGATAACCGGCGCTCTCTCGAACGATCGAGTGATCTCGAGCCGCACGGAGACGGCGGGCGGCGGAGGTTCTGCCTTGTGTGGGAAATGTTCTCGATTCGTTAGATGGGAACCTGTCGCGTTAACGAGGCCAATAACGGTGCAGGCAGGTGGCACGTGCCCAGCACCACTGTCCCTGGTCCCTGCAGCCCATCATATACGAGTATATGTGTACATACTTGCTTTCTTGCTCTCGGCGCGACGCGGCTGCGGCGGCTACGCATCTTGAATGAAACCGAAGATCGGCGATCGGCGCCGATCGCCGCGATGATCCACGCGGCACACGACGGGCCCCACGAGAAAGCGGGCCGCGACGACCGCGCCGATAAACCAGTCTAATTAAGAGGCTTTACGTGAACGGATTAATTCCACGTGCGAGCCTCTCGCTCGTCCCGAACGATCTCGAATTATTAAAGCGATGCCGGTTCGCAACGAGATCATCGCGTACGCGTTCCGTTTAGCGTGGACCAACCGCGATATCACGAGACCCGCGTAGCCGCCTCGAGGCTCGAGGCGATGCATACTTTGATAATGAATATTAATTGCGAGCCCTCGGAGCTGTTCGCTTCGTGCACGCGGCCTGTCGTTGGCTTCGGCTCTTTGCGGTGGTCGAGGCTACACTTTATGTTCGAAATCGACGCATTTCTTCGGCGGTATTGCTGTTTTTTATGCGGTTTTGTTGCGTTTCGGGCGCGTGCGATATTAACCCTTTGCACTCGAAGCGATTTCAATGGTAAATCTGAGATGATTTTTCTGGCTCGTGCTGTCTTTATTTTATGTGACGGAGCGCATTTTATGCGCGCGAAATTGGGTCTTGCGAGTTATACGAGAATTATAATTTTAACAATTTTTCAAGTCTAAATTTTGTTGAGGTAAGAATTATTTTGACATGTATTATTTTATTATATTATTAATATTAATATTAATATTATAGTATTATCAATATTAATATTATAGTATTATTAATATTAATATTATAATATTATTAATATTAATATTATAGTATTATTAATATTGATATTATAGTATTATTAATATTAATATTATAATATTATTAATATTAATATTATAGTATTATTAATATTAATATTATAGTATTATTAATATTAATATTATAGTATTATTAATATTGATATTATAGTATTATTAATATTAATATTAATATTAATATTATAATATTATTAATATAAAGATCATAATATTAGTAATATCAATATAAACGATTTCCGACTTCCCGCGAAAAATTGCATTCCTTCGCGACGAATGCGCTCGTCGTCGGGCAAAAAAAAAATAGAGCCATTCCCCGTTAGGTTCGCTGCTTTTTTCCCTCGCATCCAATCCCGAAACCAGATTACAACGCGTCCCCCGTATTTTTTTCCCGTCCGTAATGATCCGATTCTCGAACGATGCACGTGTGCTTTCCTCGAAAAAAAAGAAGAAGAAAGAAACGGACCGCGCGGGTTGAACGCGCGTTTTTTCCGGCGCGATTATTCAGGGCGCACGTATTTTCCTCGTCGCCGTTTCCTTCACGAACGAAGGAAACCCTCGTCGGAGACACAGCCGGGGCAGCTGTTCGCCCTCGGCCCCGCGGAAACGATCCACCGATCCTCGTCTATCGGCTTCTTCGCTCGTGGAAAAAACAGCGGGGGGGAACGAGCACCGGGGGGGAAAAAAAGGCGAATCGATCGAACGGGAACAGCGCATCCAGAGCGGAGAGAATCGGTAGCGACACACGCTTCCTCCTCGCCCTTTAAACCGATTAACCGGTCGCTAAATCAATCCTCTTGATCTGTTGCTCGCGGTTGACTTCCCCCCCTCCCTTTTGCGAACGCCGGTCGGAAGAAATCTGCGAACAGGATTTACGGTTTCTCCATCGGCAGCAGACCTCGCACGACTGCGAAATGATCTATGACCTTTTTCACACGGCAATACGTGGTAATATTGTAACGATATCGTGACACTTTCACACGACGATACGCGCGCGCGCGCGTGCGATCGATACCGAGAGCGTGCATCCTCGGAACATCGCTCGACACGTTTCTCGCGCGACGACGACACGTATCGGTCGTTTATTCTTCGATTAAATATATGCAGGAGTTCGATTAGATATAAGTAGCTCGTGTGTTTTGGAAAAGATGCGCCGATTTGACGTGGACGTACCAAGGGATTCCACAAATGTCTCGCAATCCGGGTCAGGGCGATTCCTCAGGTCATTTGGAACAACTTTTTCCTTTAGAAAATTTGTCTCCGAGGCTTCGTTTACGAGTTATCGACGAAGATACAGCGACCAACGAGAGGCGAGCTCGGCTGCCGTGAGGCGGTCCAGTCGACGAGCGCGCGAAGCCCAGTTCCGCTTATTGGCTCGGCCGTCTCGCGTCAGCTGATCTGTCGCGTCTCATTGGTCGCTGTTTTTCGTTGATAACTCGTAAACGAAGCCTCGGAGAAGATTTTCGTAAAGGAAAAAGTTACTTCGAATGACCTCGGGAACCCCCCTGTATTTTCGTACGGCCATATTTTCGAGATATTATGAAATATTATCTATTTGGATTTTGGATGAAGCAGACAATAAAAACAGCAAAGAGGAAACATTGAATTCATCCTATAAACGACGTCAGACTAGAAAAGGGATCTTATCATGTACGATATTATTTCAAGAGCTTTAAACTCCGGCTCTGTCTGCTGGCAGCAATACATTTTCTAATTGCGTCGGATAATGTGTAATTTAATTAAGTATTATACGCATTGGTAAATGATAAAAACGCTGCAGAATAAAATTATCAGGAACCGCGGAGGTCCTTTGGAGATCCTTGAAGAAGATCTTGAAGATCTCGAAGATCTCGAAGAAAATCTCGAAGATCTCGAAGAAGATCTCGAAGAAGATCTCGAAGATCTCGAAGAAGATCTCGAAGAAGATCTCGAAGATCTTGAAGAAGATCTTGAAGAAGATCTCGAAGAAAATCTCGAAGATCTCGAAGAAGATCTCGAAGATCTCGAAGATCTCGAAGAAAATCTCGAAGATCTCGAAGAAGATCTCGAAGATCCCGAAGAAGATCTTCTCCGGAGACTTTATAAAATCGTCGAGAATAACGATCCCTGCGGTCGAGTACGAGCGATTCCAATTAACAGCGAGAAATTCGGCCGGTTTTCTCGATCGAGTCCGCACGAGGAGGTCACGCGAGAAAAACAGTTTCGCAACCGGCACGGCGCCAGCCGACAAGAAATACGTGACGCCGCGGTTTGCGAGAGATCATTCGACGCGCGACTCGTAATTATTTGTCATGGAGTGTACGTGCTCCGTGGAATTGGGCGGAGCAGCTGTCCCACGGTGAGACGCTCGTTCTTCGCCGATTCTTCTTGGTTTGAGCGACGCGGATCGGCGTTGGTTAACGGCGAGAGAAAAGAATCGATCGATCGAGATCGCGTGGCCGCTCATTAGCCGGACGCCGACAATTTGCGCGCCGATAATGGCCGGCGACCTTTCCCAAGTTTCATCCGTCGATTATTATTTAAATTTACAATGTTGCCGGCGCGCCGGCAGATGACTCGGTGTAATTGTCGGGCGCCCCCCTTTTTTCGAAAGCTGATTGATTGTGACGCGTGTCCGCGTTTAACGATCCCGACGTAACGATTCAATACATTAGAGGTAATGAGCGGCGTCGCCCGAAAGATGATTGGTCTTAATGCTGCTCGCATTAAACGATCCTCCGAGTAATTTACCCGCATCGTCGGGCCCGACGGGCCCGATACCAGGGGCCCCGACGGGCCCGAGAAGTAAACCGTATCACGTAATACAGGTAATCCTTGTGTAAGACGGTAGATGGATTCCTAGACTTTTCTTTTTAATCCCGTGTAAGCGACTTGAGTTTTATTAAAAATGTACGTATAACGCGTAACGAAAAAGTAAAAGGAAAAATATTATTTTCGTTCGATTTCACCGTAATTTAATCGATCTCTTTCTCGTCTCTTCGAGCGACCCTCGCTTTCCGAGCCTTCTTCTTTATTGATGTTTTTTGCACCTTTTATCCTATTTAACACGTTCCGTGCCACGTGTACCATCGATGGTACACGCTTGCATGTTTACTTAGTGAACTGAACAAATTGTTTACAAGAAATTTAGAACCGAAGAATCAATTTCCACCGCAAGAATGGGCGTTGATAAGTTTTTGTTACGTTGTTATGTGTACGAGAATTAATAATTGCACGTAATACATCAAGTTTTAGTCAAATATCAAAGTGTGAAGATTCGAGTAAAAAAAGCTCGGCACGGAACGTGTTAAGAAATCTGTTATTTTGGTTTGTTCGCTGGTTCTTGGAAGATCATTGTAGATATGAGCCGTTTATTTTGAAATTGGCATAGGTCGATATATTTAAGTCGATATATTTATTTTATATTTTTATAAATTTTTTCACTTTTATTTATACTTTTTAAGTCGATATATTTAAGGGTTTGCGTTTTAACGCGTTTCAAGATATGGTTGCTAACTTCCGAGAAGATTTACTTGTACTTGTTATCTCAGGATACTGATATTTTTCTCGGTATAAATAATTTCGTATAAACATTCAAAAATCACCACTTTTCATCACGGTGAAGTGACTTATGCCACTTTCAAAATGAACGGCTCATATCGCATCGCGAAGCCGCGCGAGCTTTATGCGATCTTTATTTTGCATCGACGAGAGCACGGTGTTGCGTCATTTTTTTATGCTACGCGTAATTTTGTGATGCCGCTGATCGACGATGGCATAAACAACAAGGATGGAGATGGCTTCTTTGTTGGCATCGCCGGCTCGATTGGCTCCTTCGAGAGACGTGAACGCTTGGGCAAGAGGTGTCGTTGATTGGCGCAATTAGCGTCTCGTCGACCGACTCCGGCAACAATCCTCGAATACCAACAGCACGGCTCGCATTTACAAGAAACAGAGTATGAAAGAGGACGGTGACAATAGACGTCTGCAGTATTTTCCACGCCCTTGTACTATCTCTCTTCTAGGAAAATTGATATTTTTCAAGAAATCAAGGTCTTGCAAAGGGAAGTTCGGTAACCAGAAAGTTGCAAAGTTCGTTGAAACTGTGAAAGTTTGTTAGGCGCCAGATTTACAGAACACTAAATGTATCTGTTTTATATTAGTTTATGCATGTAAGTAACAAGAATGTATATTGTTATATTTATTCTGATTTTTAACGAGTGTCATTGTAATATTCGCAAGTAACGTATTTATTGAATAAAAGTACATAATATATAATATAATAATAAAATAATATATAATAAAAGTAGCTTAATACATTGTAATAAAATAAATATATAATAAATAAATAAATAATAAGTAAATTATAAATTTTGAATTTACAATCTGAATAATCGTAAATGAAAAAATCAGGTTCCGTAAGCCTCATTGTTAACCCTTTGCACTCGAATGGCGAGTCCGAGGCGCAGCTAAAAATTGCTATATAATATTTATATAATTTATATAATAATTTTATATATTATTATTATTATTATTATTATTATTATATATTGTTATTATATATTATTTTATATAATAAATATTATAATATATAATATTTATATAATTAGCTATATATATTTAATAAATTTGTTTATATTGAAAGAATTGTTGAAAGTGTAGTTATTGTACGAGCGAGTAAACTGACTTCCACATGCAAACAATGCAAAAATAATACAACATTGGAAGAAATATCTCAGTCTCGAAATTAAACCAGCTTCGAGTGCAAAGGATTAAAGGAACTTTTGAGCTATTTTTATAATCGTCTCCGATTCTTTTCTGCCGGGTGAAAGCACCCTTTATCTACGCAAACAGGCGTCACCCTATTTATCAATATACCTTTAAACCTGCGCTAGATGTACAAAGAAAACGAATTGCATTAAAAATCGAATCGCTCTTCATTAAGGATTCATTAAGCCTCAAAAAGTCAGCGAGCAAAGGATAATTATCGATATCGCGCGGATCAAACTCCGGATTAAACGAAACTCCGTTTCATTTGAATTTCTCCGTGGTCGCTCGACGACGAAAGATTCCGTTCTTATATAGATCGTCGGGCGTGATCCGAAGATTGCAATAGCTTTGTAGAGAAATCGATCGAACCGGCCGATAAGAGGATCCGACGAAAATCTACGAGCGGGACGATCACAAACTTTCCTCGGCGAAGTGAAAGGCCGGCGGCGTTGTTGTGTTCGGTAATGAACCGGCCGCCGTAAAAATCGAGCCGCGTTTTTCGGGACAACCTGCATCGATAACTATGCATGTAATTCCCATAATTTTATGCGTCGCGAGCTGCGCCGCCGGTTCCAAATTTGTTCATCGAGTGCGGACCTTCCAACTATGCAGCAAGCATTTTCGCGGAAACAGGCGGCGCTTTTGAATGTTTTTCTTTCTGTTTTTTTTTTGTTTCGAACCTACTGTTGGAACCCCGTTGATCTTTCTTTATTCATTTCGCGTATTTATTTGTCGAGTAAAGGGACGAAATGCGAGAGAATTCACAACGATGCAAAATACATGCAAAATGCATGCAAAATAGATAATAATGAGATTAAACATTTGGGTTATTTGTCGAGCAAAGGGAGTGCGAGCCTTGGGACCAAATGCGAGAGAATTCACAACGATGCAAAATATATGCAGAATTTATAATAATGGGATTAAAAATTTGGGTTATTTGTTGAGTAAAGGGAGTGCGAGCCTTGGGACCAAATGCGAGAGAATTCACAACGATGCAAAATACATGCAAAATACATAATGGGATTAAAAATTTGGGTTATTTGTCGACTAAAGGGAGTACGAGGCTTGGGACCAAATGCGAGAGAATTAATACGATGCAAAATACATGCAGAATTTATAATAATGGGATTAAAAATTTGGGTTATTTGTTGAATAAAGGGAGTGCGAGCCTTGGGACCAAATGCGAGAGAATTCACAACTGCAAAATACATAATAATGGGGTGAAAAGTTTCGGTTATTTGTTGAGTAATGGGAGTGCGAGCCTTGGGACCAAATGCGAGAGAATTCACAACGATGCAAAATACATGCAAAATACATAATGGGATTAAAAATTTGGCGTATTTGTCGACTAAAGGGAGTACGAGGCTTGGGACCAAATGCGAGAGAATTAATACCATGAAAAATACATGCAAAATAGATAACGGGGTTAAAAATTGAAACGTGCGAATATCAGAAAATCGATCATCGAATCGCTTCAAAGAAGAAAATGACAACGATAAAAGCAAACCGAAATGTCGTCGATAAAACGATCGAAGAGCAGATCCTATATTCCAATCGGAATAATTTAATAAATATAAATATATATTATATATATTTATAAATACATATAAATATAAATATTTCTGCGACAACGATAAAAACAAGCGGAAATGTCGTCGATAGATCGAAGAGCAGATTCTTTACTCGAATTGGTATAATTTAATAAATATAAATATATATCAATATAAATATATATTATACATATTTATAAATACATATAAATATAAATATTTCTGCGGCAACGATAAAAATAAGTCGAAATGTCGTCGATAAAACGATCGAAGAGCAGATCCTTTATTCGAATCGGAATAATTTAATAAATATAAATATATATTATATATATTTATAAATATATATAAATATAAATATATATTATATATGTTTATAAATATATATAAATATAAATATATATTATATATGTTTATACATATATATAAATATTTCCGCGACGTTTCCCGGACCTTTCTCGGAGCTTTTCCCACCGATCTCTCACGCGCGAGAGAATCGTGCGTCGCCTCGGCTCCAAGTCACGGGGATGTTTCCTCCGACGTGCTGGATACTCGAGGAAGATCGATAGTCCCCGGCAGGCGATTAATTAAAGCGAAAGAAGGGCCCGGCGCGGTCCGTTGACGAATCCCAGCCATTGTGCCGCGGACGTTCATTGTTCGCGCGCATAAACACCCCTAACAGGCGACGGGCCGAAGTCTCCTTTGAGCCGCGATCGCAGGCTCCCTTGCGCAAACGATCCCGAAGGAATCGCAACGGAAGAATATCGCAACGGTCCGAGCGAGAGAAAACCGACGACTGGGTCAAGGGTGCCCGGAGGAGTCCAGGTATATGGGCAGGTGTCGATGACTGGGCTAGACTTCCACGGGAAACACGCGCGCGCGCGCGCGTTCTTGGATGTGTCTCGATAGCATCGCACCGATTCCGGAGGAGTCACGGAAATTAAACGAGGGAAAATAGAGGCGGTTGCCACCAGCGGACTCGCCGCAGAGAGTCCGCTTTCGAGGGAACGTTTCCAAGTGTAACACGTTGATCTTAATGGGATTTTAGTGTAATATGGTTCGTTGCGACGCGACGCGGCGGCGGCGGGGATTATGAGCGCATTACGTTAATAAGAACAGCATTTTTTTTTTTGGCTTTTTTTAGAAACGGTTAATTCGACCATCGCTGAATTTTCGTTCGATCATCCGTGATATTTAGAGTTAGGAAGATTAATTGAAATCTGTGTCGTTGATTATAGCAGTACGGTAATGTCTCTCTAATTGACGCTCAGATTGTGCAGAAAAATGGACGATTTGGGGAGAGGAGATACGATTGTTCGAGCTTTGCGGTTCGTTTTTTTTTATAGTTGTTGACAATTCGTAACTATGAAAATGAACCGTATCTTCTCATCCTAAATTATCCATTTTTGTGGACGATCTGAGCGTCAGTAAGGGAGACATTTCTGTGGACAATCTGAGCGTCAATTAGAGAGACATTACTGTACACGCAGAGAATAATTCTCTTTATTAATAACGTGCAATAACGTTGAGCGGCGGAATAATATCGGTAAGGTAAATAATATTATATTAATACTAGTATAATGATAATAATTAATTAATTATTTAATAATAATAATAATTAGTAATATTATAATTATAATACGTTGAACCACGAAAACCAGAAAATTCCAAAATCCCCTATTTTGGTCCGTTTACTCGTGTATTACACGTCCGAGTTTACACAAGAATGGATAAACAATTGCTAAGAACGATTGAAAACAAATTTTTATTATTATTATCATTATTTATATATTATTTACTTCAATATCGTTTAAACAACTAACATTTTTAAGCGATCAATTTTATCGAGCAACATTCAACATTCATCGTTCCACGTCTTCCAGTTCTCGAAATGTTTAAAAAAGAGTATGAGATTTTTATACGATCTTGAATCGTATCAAACCATGATCGTCCGATTTCGAGGGCAGAAACCCTCTTCTTCATCCTCTAAATACGAATCATTGCCGGCACGGAAAAAAGTACGCGTCGATTATTTCTCAACGAACTGTATCGCACGTGAACGTCTGACTTTAAAGCCGGCGGATCGCACTTGGAAACGTTCCCTTGTTAGATAACGGAGGATTTCTCCGTGGAGGAAATTACAGAGATTATAGAAGCGGTGGAAATTGGGCAGGAATAATAGGAAACGCGCCGCTTTGCTCGGCAGATGGCCAACGCGGAGATAGGCGAGCCCGCATTTGCCAGTGGTACTCGATAATTATCTCTCGATAGTTGTTCTTATTTACCGGTTGCTATCCTATTAGCCGCGGCGGACGCGCATTTCCGATAAGAACGGCCCCGAAAAGTTCCGGGAACCGCTGAAACCTGCGCGAGGGTAGAAATAAACAAATTCGCGAACAGAATTTCGCTCGGCGAGACGAGACGAGGAAATGCGAAAGCGGATTCCCGGTGTTCGGCTAGCGACTTTGGGGGACATTTGGCTCGTAGCTCGCACTCGTGGATCCCCGGATAGATCCACGGCTGGATCCCTGGGGTGGATCGATTCGAATGAGCGCACCGTTTGCTTTCCTTTCGGTCGGTCTGGCTAGGGAACGACCGTTGCGCTCGCTGTCACCGGCGATGACGAAGAAGAAGATCAGGAGAAGACAAGGGCTCCGGGCCCTGGCCCCGTGATTCAAAAGATCCTCGCTGGTTTTTGGGGTGTCTCGCAGCTGTTCCTCGCCCCCTACCTCCCCCCGACCGGCGCGACGCGACGCAACGCAACGCAACGCTGCACCTTCTTTGCGTCTTCTTTCTTATCCGCGAACGCCGCAGTTGCTGCGCAAACCGGCGAGATCATTGTCGTTCCTCCGTTCAAACTCTCCGCGTAACGTACGCGGCAACCCTTCACCCTTTCAACCCTTCCGCGATCCTTCGCAGCCGATTCCAAACGAACCGATTTCCCTGCACTCGAAAGTCCGAAGCTCGTTTCAGCGTTCGCTGGTTTCGACCGCGTGGAAAATTCGCTTGAACTCGACAGATTTTGATAGAAATATAACAGGATTTATTGTGACAGAAATGAATAATTAGTTCTTGAATGGTCGGACGTTGTTTATTGACATTTTTGCTACGTCCGGGCGTCGATTGCATATTTTAATTGCATTCGACTGGGTAGTTCGCCTTTAAAACTGTGGAAAGATTAAACGAATTTCCAAATATGCACATGTTATTTAAAAATAACGAAAGATTAAATATATTTTCAAATATGCGCTTATTATTTGAAAATAGTATGTGCATAGTATTTGGAAATTCGTTTAATCTTTTCGCAGTTCAAAAGATAAAAACTCACTTATTATCAAAGAATTATCTTGAACTTACTTATTATTAACCCTTTGCACTCGAGATCATTTTTAGATCATCGAAGCTTGAATTTTAAACATTATTAAAAGTGTAACTCAATTTCGTATGCATAAAATGCGCTTTCTCCTGCGAAATGGAAATACTGTAAGTCGGAAAAATGATTTCAGATTTACAGTTAAAATGGCTTCGAGTGCAAAGGGTTAAAGGAAGAACTTGTTATTTATTATTAAGGAATTATCTCGAGCATACATATTTGTTAAAGAAAGAACTTGTCGCTTAAATAGAAACTTACTTACTTATTATCGAAGAATTATCTTGAACTTACTTATTATTGAAGGAAGAACTTATTATTTATCATTAAGGAATTATGTCGAGCATACATATTTATATATTATATGCAATTATTAAATTATTAAATTAAAATATTATTATTATATATTAAAATTAATAATTAATAGTTAAATATTATTATTATATATTAAAATTAATAATTAATAGTTAAATATTATTATTATATATTAAATTCATATTATATACAAAAACTTACTTACTTATTATCAAAGAATTATCTTGAACGTACTTATTATTAAAGGAAGAACTTAACATTTATCATTAAGGAATATATGTCGAGCTTACATATTTGTTAAAGAAAGAACTCGTCGCTTATTATTAAAAAAAACATTTTTAATTCCTTTACAATCAAAGGAAGTTTTCTGTTTCTTAGAATCAACGCGGACAATTTTCATTTCGCATAAATATCCGCGGCCTACTCGCGGGTGCTCGCGTCTCGCGCATCTCCCACAGCCTAATTACAACAACACTAGTATCCGGATAATTACCATTCGGATATGAGAGCGTTGCGCGCGCGCGCGCGTACGTGTATCGACAGAAGGATTTATTCAAAGCAGCGAAGGGGTGGATACGCGGAAGATAAAGGGACTGGGAGGAGCGAGGAGGAGTTTGAAGGCCTTCTGTCGGGCCCAGAAGGTCCTGCGGGGAAGGGCCCCGGAGAAATCCTCGCAGCCAGAAAAGGAGTCAGTCGTGTAGCGGCGTGAAACGAAAGGCCAGCGAAAGAAACGAGCCGACCGGCTGGCAAACCCTTCGGCTCTCGATCGAAGCCAGCAATCTGTCGTCTTTTACGCCCTCCTCGAACCTTCGGGAGTCCTTCCCGAATCCTTTGCCAAATCCTCGACGTTCCAGCCATTTCTTCCTTTATTGCCCTAACTTCCCACCCCACCCTCCTTCGATCCCCCTCTTTTTATTCCCAGACCCCGGGGAGCTCTTGCGTAATCTCGCGCGCGAGGGAAGATCGCAGATACGGCAGAAATCCTCGCGTTCGTCGGAATTCGCCAGGAAAGGGTGAAAGAAAGAAACCGGGGAAAAACGTATCTCGGGCTCGAGAATGCTTCGCGCGTTCTTTCGAAGGAATTTTTCGAAGGTACGGAGAATTTTTTTCGACGACGATGGAAAAATCGCGCGGATCGTTCGCGAGGGTTGCGGATGGTTACTGACTGTGGGACCGGTTACTGTGGGACGACCAACTGCTGTGCCTTTGGTTCGTTTACGAGCAACTTTTGTGGTCGTCGAATAAGACGCGTTAAATCTTTTTTTTATTGTAAAATGAAAGAGTAAACTTTGTATACGTCGAGAGTGAGGTATGTTAAATTCTTTTATTCGATAATAAATCAAACGAAGGAGTAAATTTTATATATGTATATCGAATGAGGTATATTAAATTCTTTTGTTCGATAATAAATAAAATAAAGGAATAAACTTTATATTTATCGAGCAAGACGTATTAAGTTCTTGTATTCAAAAATAAATCAATTAAAAGAATCAACTTTATATTTAACGAATTTTCAGATCTTTTTGAGTTCTTCTATTTGAAAGTAAACAAATTAAAAGAGAATAAACTTCATATTTATCGAATAAGATGTATAAAGTTCTTCTATTCAAAAATAAATCAATTGAAAGAATAAACTTCATATTTATCGAATAAGATATATAAAATTCTTGCATTCAAAAATAAACAAATTAAAAGAATAAAATTCATATTTATCGAATAAGGCATATAAAGTTCTTCTACTCAAAAATAAATCAATTAAAAGAATAAACTTCATATTTATCGAATAAGATATATAAAATTCTTGCACTCTCTCACACACACACACACACACACAAATAGATCAATTAAAAGAATAAACTTCATATTTATCGAATAAGATATATAAAATTCTTGCATTCAAGAATAAATCAATTAAAAGAATAAACTCCATACTTATCGAATAAGACATATAAAGTCCTTGTGTTCAAAAATAAAGAAATTAAAAGAATTTAATTAATAATAAGAAGAAAAAAATTAAAGAAATAAACTTCAGAATTATCGAACAAAACACATAAAATTCTTGTACTCAAAAATAAATCAATTAAAAGAATAAACCTCATATTTACCGAATAAGACATATTAAATATTTTTGTTAAAAAGACTCAACGACATGAAGGAATAAAAACTGTAACACAGTAACCGGCACCTCTGTCCAACATGAAAGCGACTGTTAACTGGAAGCGTAACACATTGCAAACTATAGAGAAATCGTCGAAGATCGACGCGTCTCTGAGAAGAATACGTTGATCAGGTGTGCGCGTTCTGCGGGCCCGGGGAATCTGCATAGTTCGGTGGACGCAATTCACAATGGGCCACATACCTGTACCAGTCGGCGAATAATGGCTAAGGTGGCGGCGCACCCTGCCCTCCTCCCTCGTTCTCCCCCGGCCCTCCTTTCATCGGCGCGCAACCGTCAATGTCCCATTAACGGCGAAGAAAACTGCGGACGAGAAACGATGGCCGGGGGAACGGGAGAACAAACCGAACCGGTCGCCGGCGCGTCCGTTGTAAACAGGAAAACGGCAACTTTTCACCCTCCCGGGGCGACGGCCGACCTCCCCTGTAACGACCCAGGCGGCGAGAATACGGCTCCGCAGTCTGCAAGGACAGCCGTTCTCGCTCCTCCTCGCATTCGCGATGCCGCTCGCGCCAGGAATCTCGATACAAATTGCCGCTCGAACCAGAAACGAGGATGAAACGATTCTGAAAAATGCTGTCGTTGCCGTTAGCGACTCTCGGACTCCTCGAAAACGAAGGCGAGGTTGTAGTCCGAGGACTACCTTCGCGGCGAACTTCCGCACTTTCACCGAGGCTCGCCTCGTTAAAAAGTTTCCGCAAGTTTCGGCGACGGGAGGAGGAATGCGGGCCGCAGGCCTCGCGATCGATTGCTCGTTTTGGAAATGACAAAGCTTGTGCTTCGCAGCGAAATGACAAAGTCGGCAGAAGTTGGCCAAATCGAAGGACTTCTGGGCAAAATTGGACGAAGGCTGTTCTTTCGCGATGAAGCTGAAACGCCGCAGAATTAGGGAGAAATAGGGAGAACAATTTTCAACCTTGACAATTTATGCCAAATTCAGGGTGTCCCAAAAATGTCTCGCAAACCGAAAGCGGCGGGTTCCTCGAGTCATTCGAAGCAACTTTTTCCTTTACAAAAATGCTCTCCGAGGCACCGTTAACGAGTTATTAACGAAAAACAGTGACCAATGAGATGCGAGCTCGGCTGGCGCGAGGCGATCGAGCCAATGAGCGGAACCGGGCTTCGTGCGCTGCTCGGCTGGGCCGCCTCGCGTCAGCCGTACTCGAATCTCATTGGTCACTGTTCTTTCGTTGATAACTCGTTAACGGTGCCTCGGAGAAAATTTTTGTAAAGGAAGAAGCTGCTTCAAATGATCCGAGGAACCCGCAATTTCCGGATTACGAGACATTTTTGGGACACCCTTCATAAAGTATCCCGAGAAAATTATAATTTACTCGATATCGTGCACAGTTGGGTTTTTTTATGCCATTTTACACATCGTTTCCCGGAGACTTTGACACGCTGACATCAGATTTTTGTTTATCGTCTCAGGATTTCAAAAGAAATCGATTTAAGCGAATAAACTGACGAAATCCTGACTTCTTCGTCGTTGAAACGATTCTATATACCGTTGACTTTTTCTGAAAGTCTCAATTTTTAAGAGAAAATATTTCTCAATTTTCTCTTAGAATATTTCGTATGACATAGCTTCTCAAGGTGAACAAACGTTCTCCCCCCGATCCAACTATTTTTCCCTCATTCTCCAAGCAAAAAAAATAGCACCGTTTCATCCGATTTTTCTGAAAATCTCAATTCTCTCAAAGAGAAAATATTTCTCAATTTTCTCTTACAATATTTCGTTTGACATAACTTCTCATGGTGAACAAACGTTCTCACCCCGATCCAACTATTTTTCCCTCATTCTCGAAGCAAAAAAAATAGTACCGTTTCATCCGATTTTTCTGAAAATCTCGATTCTCTCGAAGAGAAAATATTTCTCAATTTTCTCTTACAATATTTCGTTTGACATAGCTTCTCAAGGTAAACAAACGTTCTCCCCCCGATCCGTCTATTCTTCCCTCATTCGTCCCCCCCAAAAAATACCACCGTTTCATCCGATTTCTGCGAACCATGTCTTAATCGTGTCACTTCGGCCCACGGCGAGGGGCGCGCGGGGGATGCTCCGCGCCCACGCCAGGTGGACCGCCGCTCCGATCCGGGCCTGATTTTTTCCGTAGAAAATTGCGACGGGTTCGGATTTCGAAAGTAATTGCGCGAAGATTAAGCTCCGCTGGGCCCGGGGTCTGGGGGCTGCTCCGGGTCCCCGGCAAAAAGCGACGGCTTACAATTAGCCTCGTGCTCGGCAGAAGGTGGTCGCCAGAAGTCTCGGAAGATGTGTCCATGCGGGGGGAAACAGGCCGGGCCGAGCCGGGCCGGGCCGAGCCGGGCCGGGCCGAGCAACAGGGTGGAACAGGGAAGAGGGAACCCTGTCGGCGTTCGTGCCGACTTCGGGGCCCCGAGGTTCGTTCGAGGGGCCCGGCGCGCCGAAGGGGGACAGCGCGCGAGGGGTGCAGCGCGCACCGAGGAGACGCGCAGATGGTGGAAATCTCGGGGAATAATGGCGTCCGAGAGGAGGACCGGGGGGGAGGAGCTGGAGCGCAGAGTGGGGGGAGAGACACGAAGAAGGTTTTTTCGAAGACGACGATGGGGAGACACGGAAGGTGGGTAGCACCTGGTGGTCGTCAGGGTCGGTGGTAGTGATGGTGCCTTCTGGTGGTTGCGACCGGTGATGGTGCTGGTGCTGGCAGCGGCGGCGGCGGCGGTGGTGGTGGTTGGTGTCGATGCACGATGCAACAGATGCTCCGAGGAGAGGCCCGCTTTCGATGCATGTGCCATCGCTCGCGGATGCTACGGATGCTACGGATGCTAC
This sequence comes from Megalopta genalis, assembly GCF_051020955.1. Lineage (NCBI taxonomy): Eukaryota > Metazoa > Arthropoda > Insecta > Hymenoptera > Halictidae > Megalopta > Megalopta genalis. Next base: position 28,837,682 of record NC_135014.1, on the reverse strand, counting down.
GGATGCTACGGTGCCCCCATATGTAGACCAAGCGCAGGTTTCTCCTCTTTTTAACCGTAACCTCCCCCCGGAAACAATCTCGGCGGAAATAATCTCGGATAATCGTCGCGTTTCCTGCACCCGGTTCCCCTTCCCTCACCTCCCTGGGAATGATACCTGTTCAACCCTGACAAGGTGCTGCGCGAAGCTGCGGTCGCGCGTTCGGTCGATCGATGCTTCGATCGGGAACGTTAAGGGTAGTTCGATATAGAGGCTTCGAAAGTATGCACTGCGTGTTTGTAAGATATAGAGTAATGTCTCTCTAATTGACGCTCAGATTGCGCACGAAAACGGACAATTTGGGGAGAGGAGATACTATTATATAATTAATTGTATAACTAATTTTATAATTGTTGACAATTCGTAACTGTAACAACGAGCTGCAAGGCTCGAATAATCGTATCCCCTTTTTGCCAGATTGTCCATTTTGGTGCACAATCTGAGCGTCAATTAGAGAGACATTACTGTATACAGTGGCTCACAAAAGTTTTCGTACGCCTTTTAAAACGCAATGACTATTTTAGATCGGAACTAAATGTGCTTGAGCTTTTTTTTAGAGGATAGAGGGACTGTTCTACTAGACGATAATTGAAATGCTTTTCTGTTTTTAATTTCGCTATTACTTGGAATGACAAGAAGATAAGAATCTCTCTAAAACGCAATAACTATTTTAGATTGGAACTAAATGTGCTTGAGCTTTTTTTTAGGGGATAGAGGGACTGTTCTACTAGACGATAATTGAAATGCTTTTCTTTTTTTAATTTCGCTATTACTTGGAATGACAAGAAGATAAGAATCTCTCTAAAACGCAATAACTATTTTAGATCGGAACTAAATGTGCTTGAACTTTTTTTTAGAGGATAGAGGGACTGTTCTACTGGACGATAATTGAAATGCTTTTCTGTTTTTAATTTTTACTATTACTTCGAATGACAAGAAGATAAGAATCTCTCGTTTCTTTTAGCTTTTTTATCCGAGCCTGTAACGAAAATTTCAGAAATGTCTTTCGTAGATCTCGGTAACTGATATACGCATATTGAAAATTTTCATCGCGATCGGCTCGCGTTGTTACCAAAGGCATTTTGTTTGAATTTTCCTTACGATCTTTACTCGAATGAAAAAGTTAAAAAGAAACGAGGGTTTTTAATTCACTCGTTTCATTCCAAAGGCGCACAAATTTCGCACACATAAATCGCACAATTAACTACATAAGCCGGAAATACTACGAACCGGAGATCATGTTTTGGATTTCGAAATTGAAATAGCAAACTAAATTGCTTCGACTGCAAAAGGTTAATAGCGCGCAGTCGGGGCGATTTTTTAACTCGAGATCCAGGATATATAGTTTATCCGAGCTATAGCAATCTCGCGAGAGTTCGAGCCTAGCGAATATACTATACACCTATACTATATACTATATACTGGCATATGTGCGAACGAGTCCGTGTGCAGCAACCCGATGACCCAGCTTCGCCGTGATTACGTTTCACTCGATGGATGCCGGGCAGCGAGCAATGGTCGCTGATTAGGTTCGTCAATCTGATCCGGTTCCAGCTTCCAATCAGAGGAACGTGTTCGCGGGGACGAGCCCGCCCCTCATGACTTTCATGAGAATCCACCCCAGCAATCTGTGCCCCGACACTCGCGGCCGAATCAATTGGTGAATAGAGCAGATTACCGTTTCTATCGCCGAGCTTTGGTTTCGCGTCACCGCCGCTTTTACGTCGTAATTTGTCGACCGCCGCGATAGCGAAGTTGTTCTTTCCGTGACTTTCTTCAAGCAATATCCGGTCGGCCGAGCGACAGTTACGGTGGACACGCGTTTTTTTGGTGGTAAGATAAATTCTCCCTAATTGACGCTCGACTTGGAGACGAAAATAGACAATTCGGGGAGAGGGGATACGATTTACTTCGAGCTCTGCGGCTCGTTTTTATATAATAATTGTAGCTTTATGTTATGTAATATTACTAATAAAATAATAATAAAATAATATTAATATTAATATATAATTAATATTATTAATATAATATTAATATAATTAATATTATTAATATAATATTAATATAATTAATATTATTAATATAATATTAATATAATTAATATTATTAATATAATATTAATGTAAATTATAATAAATTATAATATAATATTAATGTAAATTATAATAAATTATAATATAAATTATATTTTATTTTTGCTGATTAAAACAACGCCAAACGCGATTCCAATTACGATTATAATTACTCGCGCGATAACTAGAAGTTTTTCATCATCCGCTCTATTATATAATATTAATGATAAAATAATAATAAAATAGTACTAATATTTTATAACATATTTACAATATTAACTTTATATTATAACCAATATAGTAACTTTGCTCGTACCTCCTCTTCCAAAATTGTCCATTTCTCTTTGAAAACTGAGTGTTAATTAGGGTGAATTTACAATATTCCGAACAATAGAGGATTTTTTCTTTTTCCTCGAAGGACTTACAGGATTTTTATTCTTCTCACGAACCAAACATTCACCCATCCGCCGCCGCCTTTTGATTAAAACAACGCCAATTACGCCACTCCAATTCCAATTATAATAACTTCTGCGATAACTTGGAGTTCTTCATCATCCGTCCTACAAAGCTTCGCTCCGTTTTCATCGAAGCATCAAATAGGAAAACAGGGTGAGGATTCGTCTCGCCCCTCCTCAAGCCAGCCTTTCGCAGCCCTTCGCCGAAGAAAGGAGCGATAGGAAAAGGGTGGAAGACGAACATCGCGGGGATCTCGCGCGATGCCAGGAGCTTCTCCGCCGGGAGGGTTGAACAACCCTCTTCTAGCTTCTTTATTAAACTCCTCCGAGACTTATCCTCGGTGCCAGACGGCGTGCTGCTGCAGAGGGGGAGGCGTCCTGGCAACCCTTTCCCCCGTCTTTGCTCGTCTTTCGTCGCGTCTTTGCTCGTCTTTCACGATGTTTGCTCGCCCCCACCGCGTCTTTGCACGGGAAAGGCGGGTCTTTCAGTAGTTTACGAGCTCTCCACTTTCGTTTTCCTATCGTGCACCGGGCCCCGGCGACGCGGGAACGCTTCCAAGGAGCCGCGAGCCGATCCAAGTCCCGGGATCGCCCGCTAAATGGATTGGAATTGATGCCGGGGCGCTGGGCGAGGCAGCCAACGCCTAACAACTTCCCGAGGCGTACACGCGCGCGGCTTGTTTATTTATTTGCCGACCGAATCATCGATCGTTCCAACTGATCTGTCGTAAATCAGCCGATCGGATTTCCCCGTCGGAAGTCGTCGCACATTGAAATTTATCGCCGGGCTTGACGGACCGCCGCGACGCTGTGAGAAAATTGAGCGAGCTTTCGCGGTCTCGTCCTTCTCGCGCTGCAGTTTTCTCGGATATCGAAAATCAGGCTCGGCAGCGGTATTTCTTGCTCGAAAATACACAACTTCGCGATTCGAACCGTTCTTCTAACTCCAATGGTTTTCGAGGTATTCGAATTCAAAGGCGGCTTCTCGAGCGGCTTCGAAGCAACTTCGGCGGCGGATTTTCATCCCTTAAATGCGAACGCGGGGACGCGCGTAGGAGAAGACCTGCGGCGAATATTTTTCCAAGCGTTGCCATCTTCCAAGTCTCGTCGAAATCGACGATATTATATATTGGGTTGGCAACTAAATAATTGCCGATTTCAGTTATAGATGTCTCTCACTCCCATTTTTATGATATCCGTAAATGCTATATTATAAAATTATTATTATTATTATTATTATTATTATTATGTTATTTTTTATTATCCGTGAACGTTAGCAACTGGACAAATTGAATGCAGCGGTCAAGGAAAAGCGAGCAGAATTGGTCAATATATATATATATATATATATATATATATATATATATATATTGACCAAGCATATAATATTTTTCCAAGCATTGCCATCTTCCAAGTCTCATATTATAAAATTATTATTATTATTATTATTATGTTATTTTGTATTATCCGTGAATGTTAGCAACTGGACAAATTGAATGCAGCGGTCAAGGAAAAGCGAGCAGAATTGGTCAATATATATATATTGACCAAGCATATAATATTTTTCCAAGCATTGCCATCTTCCAAGTCTCATATTATAAAATTATTATTATTATTATTATTATTATGTTATTTTTTATTATCCGTGAATGTTAGCAACTGGACAAATTGAATGCAGCGGTCAAGGAAAAGCGAGCAGAATTGGTCAATATATATATATATTGACCAAGCATATAATATTTTTCCAAGCATTGCCATCTTCCAAGTCTCATATTATAAAATTATTATTATTATTATTATTATGTTATTTTTTATTATCCGTGAACGTTAGCAACTGGACAAATTGAATGCAGCGGTCAAGGAAAAGCGAGCTGAATTGGTCGATCGTAAAGGTGTCATTTTCCAGCAGGACAATGCTAGGCCGCACACGTCTTTGTCCACTCGGCAAAAATTGATGGATATTGGTTGGGAATCGATGTTACACCCACCGTATAGCTCTGATCTCGCGCCATCGGATTACCACTTATTTCGATCCCCGGACAACTCCCTTCGTGGTAAAACTTTTAACGACGACGACGCTGTAAAATCTCACTTAACTCAGTTTTCGGCCGAAAAGGATCAGACTTTCTACGAGCGTGGAATTTTCAAGTTGTCGGAGAGATGGCGAAAGGTCATCGAACAAAATGGAAAATACGTTACAGATTAAACTTCGTTCCAAGTGAAATAAAATTTGTTATTTCATTGAACAAATCGGCAATTACTTATTTGCCAACCCAATACGTCTTCGTGCTCCCTTGTTAGACTTTCCCGGGCTCGAAAGTCGCAGGACTCTTCGTCGACGCCGCCACCTGCGCCCCGCCATCCGGCCCAGGCAATCGAAAAGCGGAAGAACAGCCCCACGGATCTATTTACAGACGATATTCCCACCGGGGGAAAACCTTCTCTCCGATTTTTCCACGGCCGACGATTTTTCTTCTCGTTATTGTTTACCCCGCGAAAGGGTTTCTGCGACAATCGCAGGGCTTGCTGCAGAACATGCACCGGTTGACAGAATCGATTTATTTTCTGCTTTAGGAAATAGTTTCTCAATTTTCGTTTTGGCATTCGGAGAAATTCGGGTGGACGGGGCTCGCTTGCTTGGTTGAAATTGTTATTTCGAGTGTCCTTGGCAACCCTTCTTTTTCCGGAAATATCATAATTTATTATGACATATTTATTGTAACATATAATAACGACATGTACGGTGTATATTATATATTATATATAATAAAAAATGTATATATATTATTATATGTTATTTTATATGTAATATATTATTATTATATATTATTTTATGTATAGTATATTATTACTATATTTTATTTTATTATATATATTAGTATTATAACATAATAACAACATGTACGATATATATATATTATATATTATATGTATAATAAAAAGCATATACATTATTATATGTTCTTTTATATATAATATATTATATATTATTTTATATATAGTATATTATTATTATATATTATTTTATATGTAGTATATTGTTATTATATATTATTTTGTATATAGTATATTATTATTATACATTATTTTATTATATACATATTATTATTACATATTTATATATTATTATATATATATAATTTAAAAATGTGATAAAAAAATAAATATTAAATATATGTAATATATATATATAACAACGTAACCTTACACATTCAAAATCGCCGGACAATAAGAGAGTACAACAGAATCGAAGCTCAACAATCAACGACCATCGTTTCTCTTCGTCTCTGCGTTTCGTTTCGCATGAAACGAACGGGTCTCTCTCCGTACATATTTGTTCTTTCTCTTTCTTCTTTTCTCTATTAAATCGCGATAACCGAGTAGAGATGTTGTCGCCGCAAAGTGTAACACGATCGGCGCCGTTGCGGACAAGGCGTTTAATGCCCACGCGGGGCGATCTAACGACGCGATGTAAACGTCTCGGGTAAGTGGCACGTGTGCCCAAGCGCCGGCGTAATTACAGTCGTAGAATCGTCCGGGAGACTGTCCATCGGTGATTATTATCGTCGTTAAAATCACGAGCGGCCGGCTCTCTCTCTCTCTCTCTCTCTCACTCACTCTCTAGCGTATTTGCCGAACGATAACATAATCGCCTCCCGGTTAAGTAGATGTGTAATTACGCGGCCCGCGCGCGAACCTCGGGCTCCTCCGTTCTCCGAGACGCGAGAACGCGCGTCGCGTGATACACCTCTCGGCTCTTGCGCCTACCTGTCGGCCAAGTGGAAACTGGTTGCCAGGGTGGTGGCCGGCCACACGGGAATCCGAGATGCCACTCGACTTCGTTTCTTCGTTTTTTCTTTTTTCTTTCGCACGGGCCCCTCGAGCCGCGCCGATGCGCTTCGATCTCGCGCTGATCGCGCGCCGCGCCGGCCGGACGCGCGCCACTTTCCAGAAAATTCAAGAAATTTCTTCGGAACTCGTTTGTTATTATGTTAACACGTTCGCTTTTGCCCGCACGTGTTCGGCGAGCCACGATTCCGTGTCTCCCGTAAAAAGAACGTCGAATTCATTTTCTCGATGTAATTATTTGATATCGTAACACATGGCGCGCTGATGATATTCGAAGAATTCGCGGCGCATCTGTTCGACCACGTTTTTGTTGTACCTTGTGAGAGGATAGGATGCATCGACGACGACGAGTATACTCGTCGGACACGGAGTCGATGTTAAAATGTTGCATCGAAAAGACGGGGTTATTTTATAAAATATCCAATGGTCGTCACTTTTTACGCGCGACGAGTATACTCGTCTTTTACTGCCACTTCTCCACGACGAGTATACTCGTCGGACACGGAGTCGATGTTAAAATGTTGCATCGAAAAGACGGGGTTATTTTATAAAATATCCAATGGTCGCCACTTTTTACGCGCGACGAGTATACTCGTCTTTTACTGCCACTTCTCCACGACGAGTATACTCGTCGGACACGGAGTCGATGTTAAAATGTTGCATCGAAAAGACGGGGTTATTTTATAAAATATCCAATGGTCGTCACTTTTTACGCGCGACGAGTATACTCGTCTTTTACTGCCACTTCTCCACGACGAGTATACTCGTCGGACACGGAGTCGATGTTAAAATGTTGCATCGAAAAGACGGGGTTATTTTATGAAATATCCAATGATCGCCACTTTTTACGCGCGACGAGTATACTCGTCTTTTACTGCCACTTCTCCACGACGAGTATACTCGTCGGACACGGAGTCGATGTTAAAATGTTGCATCGAAAAGACGGGGTTATTTTATGAAATATCCAATGATCGCCACTTTTTACGCGCGACGAGTATACTCGTCTTTTACTGCCACTCCTCCACGACGAGTATACTCGTCGAACACACAGTCGCTGAAAAAATATTGCATCGAAAAGACGGGCTTATTTTATAAAATTGATTGTGCCAATGCTCGCCACTTTTTTACGCGCGACGAGTATACTCGTCTTATACTATCACTTCTCCGCGACGAGTATACTCGTCGGACACGGATTAAGCGTCGCTGTTAAAATACGGATCAAAAAGACGGTTTTATTTTATAAAATATCCAATGGTCGCCACTTTTTTACGCACGACGAGTATACTCGCCTAATGCTACTATTTCTCCGCGTCGAGTATACTCGTCGGACACAGATTAAGCGTCGCGGTGAAAATATTGGATCAATAAGACGGTTTTATTTTATAAAATATTTAATGGTCGCCACTATTTACGCGCGACGAGTATACTCGTCTTACACTACCGCTTCTCCACGACGAGTATACTCGTCAAACGCGGCTAACCGGTTAAATACGACAAGTACGATCAATACAACTACGCAACGCTGCTAACGAACGTGTCAAATTAGTTTTCGGACGACGAGCATCGCGAAAAGTCCAAATGCACCGAGTCTCGTTACGAAACAACGCACCGTCTCGTCGCCGGACGTTATCTGGAAGCGATCGAGGGTCACCGGATTCGGCGTAGCCAGCAATTTGTTGCGAAGGAAAGTGCTCGTTGCTAATTTCGGTGCGATCAAAGTTTCGACGGGAGGATGATCGACCCAGGTGTGGACGGGATCCGGCGAATCTCCGGCGCACGCATGATCCGCGAACCTCCCTCGTTACGTCTGCGTAGAGCCGAGTTAAAAAGCTTCTGCTTTCACAGCTGCCGCCGCCGCTCGCTCCTCTCTCGTCCCGTTCGAAAGTTGTTTATACTTTCGCACAGAGCGCGCGGGCATTATCGAGAGGAGTCGCGAGAGGACGTGGAGAAGAAGAGCGAGCCGGCGCGAAGGCGAATACGAATAAGAGGAAACTCGGCTGCTTTCGTAATAGTAGCCGGCGTGTATCGGTTTGCGCAGGTGTGATGCAATTTGCGCCGGTTAGCATCGCGGAAAACGACGAAATTGCGCGGCGTCGGCGATCGACGCCACGATTTTATTTTCCGCCCGCGATCCAGCTCGCGGTAATCACGATTCGGGAGCAACAAACGCTCCGAAAACAATGCTCGCGACGTTCGGGACACGCGGGCTTGCTCCGGGAGCACCGATGCCACGCCCACTCGGCTCCGGCGACGCCCACTCGGCTCCGGTGACTCCCACTAGGCTCCGGTGACGCCCACTCGGCTCCGGCGACGCCCACTCGGAACAGAAAGACCATGAAAACCAGTGCTTTATTTACTCTTCTTGGCTTTATTTAATACGGAGGCACACGTGCGCTGGTAAATCGAGGGTCGGGACAACGATCGAATTGTTCGATTGCTGTCAGAGAAACGCGGCATTCGAGCGCGCCGCGCACACCGGCGCTCACTGTTCCGATTATCGCTATTTTTACCGAATATCGAAGCGTCGACGACCGACGCTAACATCTGCGCGACGCGATTCCTGTACTCAGGACTTTGTGCAAACGCTGCGACATTTTTCCAGACAAGTTTCCAAATCGATTTCGAGGGGATCGTTCGAGCGCGCTCGCGAATGAATTTCTGGCGAGACGCCGAACGATTCGCCACGTTCAATCGGCATCGTGGAAACGAAAGTGTTCGGATTCTAAACGGCGGGCCAGCGCCTCGCTATAGATCGCTATAGAAAGCACCGGCATTCCGGCGCGCCGCCTACCCGGAGCAATCGATTTCTCGATGCTCGCAACGGAGGCATTTCGCGCTTCGCGATTAATTAGCCACGAACAGTTTCGCCCGAGCAGCTCTTCGACACCCGTTTCACCCAGCTCCCGCCTTCGCGAGCTATATTCTTCCCCGGAATTCCGCTGATTCCCAACAACACCGTCGCCTGCGAAACCTTCTCCTACGCCGGCCGAAACATTCGTTCGCGAGTTCTCACGAGATTAATCGTAGCAAATCGTAGCATAAATCGTCCACGGACCGCGTCGTTGTTTCTCCGTTTCTGCGCGAAAAGAATCGCCCACGTCGAACAGAGCTACTAGATTGCGGATATCGTGCGTTTATCGGAATTATTAGTAGACGAAATCTGAAACATCGGAGAAATTCGGTTTCACATTGTTCGTGCATTATTTTCGACTTATTAAAAGGATTCAAGAATGAGAGTCTTATTCGAGACTCCTCGTTTGCTGTAATTGTTGTAGGAAATTTTTGCTTTCCGCGATGATCCGCGGTCTAGCGATTACGGTAGCGCACGGTTAAATTTACATCGTGTAAATTCTCGCGTCGAGTCGGATATCTGAAGCTTTCGAGAACCGACTCGTCTTTGTACATTTAACAATTCGATTGTCGCGTCGAAACCTCGCGGAATTTCGCAAAATTATAGTGTTTTACTTGGTCGAATCTTTTTGTTGATCTTAAAATTGTTGAAATCGTAAAGACGTTCTTATGGGGAACGATCGAACGAATTATTTACGTTAAGAATACATTGCAATAAAAATGGAGTAATCGTCTAAATAAATTCGGTCTTGTCTTTACTAAAGAACAACACACGTTAATTACTTTTAGTAATTAAGCAGGTTTAGCGTTAACAATTCATTTACGATAACTCGCAGTCCGATTTGCGTCGTGTTTGGACTCGATTTAATCGGAGAAACCTCGGCAATCCGTCGGCGCCAGAATTATAAAAATCCGACGAGAACGACTGAAAATACATTTTTCTCTTTCTCGAACGATTACTCCGCGAGTCACAGCGAGTAATCGAGGTACGTGCATCGGCATTCTTTTCGCCGCAGCGAATTTCCAATCGCCGATCCGGCAGAAGCCTAACCGTGCGGATCCCGTTGTAAATTTAACCGTGCGCCGACGGAAAAAAAACGCGGTCGGGAATGAATCGATTGCAAATTGAACAATAGTCCGCCGGCATGGCACGGCACGGCGGCGGATCTAGGAGTCGCTCGGCGTCCTATGCTTCACTTCTCTCTCTTCATGCTCCAATTCGCCGATGCGTTCGTTCGTTCCGCGAACAACGGAGCCCGGCGGAATTTTAATAGTCCGCTGGCTCGGACGAATACGCGGCGTAAAACCGTCGCGGAGAAAATATTCGAACGTGAAATTCGCGACGGACGCGAACCGCGAACCTCGCAGAAAGAAACGCGACGCGGCGAACGGGGGGAAACAATGTTGCGAGACGAGTCCGCGATTTACATAACCCTTCCGTCGCGATCGGTTTAATTGGATCGGGCTTAATAACGCCGAACCTCCTATTCCCCCTCGCCACACCGCCACTCGCCCCCTCCTACAAATCGTTGCACGCTTTCGCGTCGTTCGTTTCGTTTTCGCTTGATTTCTATTCTCGCCTCCTTAAAACCCGTGATCAGTTTTAAACACGTTCTTTCTCGCGACGTTCTCGTTCTCTTCTCGCGAAACGCTTTCGTTCGCGCGGCGTCGACGCGAAGCGGCCGCCGCGGTCTCGTCGCGGCGTCTCGCGGCGCGCCGCGATCTCGCCGCGTCCGGAGTCGCGAGGCGTGTTCGAGTCGCGTTCGCGCGACAGCGGCGTATCGCGTTTCACGGTCGATTGGCTCGCCGGAAAGGAAGGAAGGCGGCCGCGGATTTCCAAGGAAACGGAACGGGCACGCTCGATTTATCATAATCTAATTACGATAACCCAGTAGCATTGTTTCTAATTAGCGCCGCTTTCGCGGATAGGGATCGCGTTGTTACACTTTCGCCCGTTTCGCGAACCGTCGTTTCTCGCCGTTGGTCGATCGAGCCGATCCCCCCGGCGAAACGAAACACGCGCGCATATTACAGAAACCGAATCGCTTGCGACAGACCTTGGCAAATCGGTATTATTCTGTTTCGAACGGCGTGCCACTTTTTTCGTACGCGCTGTTGCGAGCCGACGTCGAGCGTCGCGCGAAGTTGACGGAGTTTTCTAGCTGAAGAAAAGTCTCTCTCTCTCTCTCTCTCTCTCTCTGGAGCACGCTCTCTCTCTTTCTAGCTGAAGAAAAGTCTCTCTCTCTCTCTCTCTCTCTCTCTCTCTCTCTCTCTCTGGAGCACGCTCTCTCTCTTTCTCTCTGGAGCACGCTCTCTCTCGCTCTCTCTCTTGCTCTCTCTCTGGAGCGCGCTCTCTCTCTATCTCTCTCCATGAAGCGCTCTCTCACGCTCTCTCTCTTTCTGGAGGGCGTTCTTTCTCTCTATCTCTCTCCATGGATCGCTCTCTCTCTCTCTATCACTCTCTGGAGCACGTTCTCTCTCTCTCTCTCTCTCTCCCTCTCTCTCTGCATCGTCCGAAGCACCGCTCATTCGCGAATTTTGGCTCGTTTTTATAGTTATCGGCAATTGGTAACCATAAAAACAAGCTGCAAGGCTCGAATAATCGCATCTTCTCTTCCCAAATTGTCCATTTTTGTGGACAATCTGAGCGTCAATCAGAGAGACATTACTCTGTGTATTCAATAAGGAAGTGTACCTAAAAATTTCTCCTAGAAATATTTTTATGATACCAGGAACTGTAAGAAAAAAAGATCACGAAGCAGTCATTTCGCTTGATATTTCCAATGTTAATCTTGTGATTCAAGAAGACATTCTAATTGTATTGTATAATTTCACTAAGCGCCACGGATAACAGAGAACCAGCTCGAGAAACGAGTCGAACGAAAGTGAATTCCACGGTCAGCAGATCAGAGCGGACGTAGATAGAGATGTCTCTGAACCGCGGCGCAGCGCAGCCGGAGCGCCGAAGCCACGCCCACCGAGGCCGACCACGCCTATCCCGTCCAGAAACCGATGAAATATACGGCCTCGTGTTACGAATCTCTCGTTTCAGTGCGCCGGGATGCTCGTCCCGCAGCTCCCAGGAGCAGACCAGAGGGCAAGGAGAGTTGGCCACGTTCGTTTCGGACGAGGAGGATCGGCCCTCTCGCAGGCCCCGAATACGAATTCAACAGGCGTCAGCTGTACGCGCCGCGGTGCGCAGCTTCTAATAGAGACCGCGCGAGGGGAAAGGGCGAAGGGGGAGAGAGAGAGAGAGAGAGAGAGAGAGAGAGAAAGGGAGAGAAAGGGAGAGAGAAAGGGCGAGAAAAAAGGGAGAAAAAGTCGAAAGAAAGGAAAGGTGCAGGCTGCGGATCGCGGGTCCAGGCTGCGTCGGCTCGGCTCGGCTCGACTCGGCTCGACTTTGCTTGGCGCGGGGCGGCGAGGGGCGGCGCGGGGCGGCGCGGTGAGGCGCCCAGAAACGTCCCACGGTTTTCGAGGTTCACCGGGGTTAAAAGGAATTACATTATCGTGAAGCGTTTGGGCGTGGGAGCACCGGGGCTCGAGGATCCGGCTGATGCACCCGTTGCACCCGATGCACCCGTTGCACCGGTTGCACCCGCGACCTACCTTCTGCACTTCCTCCTCCAGCCACGCCGCTCTTTAACGCGGAGCCTCCTTTATCTTTCGATCCACCCCCCTGGACCCGGGGCACTACCAGCCCCTGCTACCTCGAGGAACCCCTTTGTGCACCACCGCACCGGTGCACCGTCGCGTCGCGTCGCGACGGCACACCGCCTCGCAGGTGGGGAAGGGCGCTCTCCTTTTGTCCAGCACCGAAAAAAAGGTGAAACGACGAGACAAAACTGGAAGTCGCGAGGAAGGGCTGTGGCCCCCCTCGTTTTGTTCGCACGGGGATTCATCCCCCTAAACGGAGGGTCGGGGATTTATTCTTCCAGCGAAAACGATCTCTTCCTCGCTTCTTCTCGCTTCGCCCTTCGCTTCGGCGCACCTTCCAGCGATTCTATTGGCTCCCGCACCGTGCGGTACACCTTTTCCCAAACAGTTGGCCGAATTCAATCTCTCAGGTACAGTCAATTCTCCCGAATGAAGATTCATTCGGCTTGTAGAGGAAAATGGACGATTTCGGGAGAGGTGATTGCGATTATTCGAGACTATTATTGTTGACAATCGGCAGCTAGAAAAATCAGCGTAAATAATAATCGCTTTTCCTTTTACCAAATTGTTCACTTTTGTTTAGATAAAAAGGAAAGGAAGGAAAATTGCGGAGAATTTACTGTAATTTCGAACAAAAAACCGCTATAGCATATACGTACGTTCTATACAGTATACTTAAATACACTTGAAGAACGGTGTCATTCTTTTTAAAACCGGACTAAACTACTTGAGTTTTTGTTTTTTTAATGACAGAGGGAATAGTTAACAAAACGATGACTGTAACAGCTTTTTTTAAATTTTACTGTCACTTTGAATGACGAGAAGAGAAATAAAAATTCATATTTTTCATCCTTTTTTTTTATCTAAATCTATATTTGCAGATCTTGGTAACTCGTGTATATCTATAAAAGTTTATAGTTAAATTACAGGAAAATTCAAGGCCCTGCTACGAGCATCCTAAAATCTCCAGTCTACCGATATTTAACACTAGATCCACCGAACCGGTCAAAATGACCAGTGCCTGATTTTTTTCTGTCACAGTTTCTGACATTATAAAAATACTTCCAGATGAAATTTTCAGGTACGCTTCGTCATTCAAGCATATATTACAATATAAATATATTAGCATATATTATAATATTAATATATTAAATATATTGCGTACGATATAAATATATTAACATATATTATAATATTAATATATTAAATATATTGCGTAAAATATAAATATATTAGCATATACTGTAATATTAATATATTAAATACGTTAGGTACAATATAAATATATTAGCATATACTATAATATTAATATATTAAATATACTGCGTACAATATAAATATATTAGCATATACTGTAATATTAATATATTGAATACATTAGGTACAATATAAATATATTAGCATATACTATAATATTAATATATTAAATATATTACGTTCAATATAAATATATTAGCATATATTATAATATTAATATATTAAATATATTACGTTCAATATAAATATATTAGCATATACTGTAATATTAATATATTAAATACATTAGGTACAATATAAATATATTAGCATATACTATAATATTAATATATTAAATATATTACGTTCAATATAAATATATTAGCATATATTATAATATTAATATATTAAATATATTACGTTCAATATAAATATATTAGCATATATTATAATATTAATATATTAAATATATTAGGTACAATATAAATATATTAGCATATATTATAATATTAATATATTAAATATATTACGTAAAATATAAATATATTAGCATATATTATATAATATTAATATATTAAACATATTAGGTACAATATAAATATATTAGCATATATTATAACATTAATATATTAATATAAATATATTACGTACGAAGCTTAACTAAACATAATTTTGACACTATTATAAAACAGTGAGTCGCATGAGTCGCACTTAGGACACAGCAGTTCCAGTATGAAGCAAAAACGAACCTAACACAATTCCTTCAACGATCGAACAATCCGATTTAACCTTCGGCTCGCTGCAATTAAAACAGCAACGGCTAACGAACTCCGATCGATCAGCGACACCGCTCTCACAATCTGCGATCGTAGCTTCTCGATCCGGTCACCACGAGATCCACGCCCGAGCCAATCCGAACTTCCGGAAGAGCGAACCGGAAGTCGGTCTCGTTCGCGAGGAAAAATCTCCCCGCGCGTCTCACCTGCCCCTTCGGCCTCGTGGAAGCTGAAAATCGGCGGCCATATCGGGGGAACCCGATGCGATTCCAGGTTCCACTGTTCCCCGGGCAGCTTCCAGAGGGAGACAGACGACTTTGCTGGACCCACTGGCAGCCACTGGCAGCCACCGGCAGGTAGCCGGTGCGCGCGAACGCCGGGGCTCGGCCGCGTGTTAGTGCGCGCGCGCGCGCGCGTACGTGTGCAGCAGGTGAACAGTAGGTCAACTCGGCTCGCGTGTACATTTATATATGCGTGCGTACGTGATGCCTGACGCGGGAGAGTTCTTTGTTTCGATCGAGGGACCCATTCGATCCTGCTCTCTGCCCTCCCTCCCTCCCTCCCACCCTTCCCCCTCTCCCGGCATTAAATTAGCGGACGGAGTTCGGCTAATCCGAAAAATGTCCAAACCTGCGAGTCCTCTTCTCTGTCCTCTTTTCTGCGGGATAGAAGTCCGAGGAATTTATCGTCAACCAACGTTCGAGCAGTCGCTGAATCGTTGAACGATTTTCGGCGATTAGCGGTTCGCTTCTTTTCTCGACGACGTCCATTGTTTTTTCCAAATTGTTTCTCCAACGCTGTCGTTAGCATCGACCACGCTTTTTAAAGAGAGCCGCAGGGTTTCGCGGTCCTCCGTGCTCGCGGTTCCGCGGAGTCGCAGGTTTTGTGCGCTCTTCAGGCTTGAAAGGCAACGCGTCGTCGAAGAGACGCGGCATCGTTCCGAAAACAACAGAAGGATTTTCGATGCACGTCTTTTTTGGAGACGTTTCTTATCGATATTTTCCTCGGAGAATTCACAATCGACCGTTCGGTTACGCTAGATTGTGATCTATGCCGATGCAATGATAACTTTTTAGCAAATTCGCCGGTCACTTAGAATGAGGATTTCGTGCGATTATCTGAAGGACTGTAATTGGGGCTCATTTATGTTAAAATACTAGGCAATTTGTCATTTATCTAAAAATAGTAGGTCATTTATCATTTATCTCAAAATACTGGGTCATTTATCATTTATCTTAAAGTACTTATAAATACTTATATTTGTAAGTATCGGTCTTCGGATTTCGTTCAATTTTAGTTCGATTTTCAGAACCGTTGGCCTTCGATTCTCGATTCGACGAACTCTCTAAACGGAGTCGTCTATCGATTGGGCGACATTCGAAGTCGAATTTCAAGGTACAGTAATGTCTCCCCAATTATATATAATTATATGTAATGTCTCTCTAAATAATCTCCTGCTCAGATTGTCCATAAAAAAGGACAATTTGGAAAGAAGAGATACGGTTATTCGAGCCTTGCGGTTCGTTTTTATAGTTATGAATTGTCAACAACCATAAAAACGAGCTGCAAAGTTCGAATAATCGTGTCTCCTCTTCCCGAATTGTCCATTTTTGTGGACAATCCGAGCGTCAATTAGAGAGGCTGCTCCTCCGGAAGAAAGATTGATGGGCCTTGATTCGGTAGCATCTAATTTGCCGGAACAAAATTGCTTCCAAGATTGAAGAGACTCCGTTGTACAAACGATTCGGCGCCCGGGATTCGGCAACTTGTGCGATCGATAAAATGACTTCTGCGACGACGACCAATTGTTACAGAATATCAGTCAATAATCATTCGCGGGACGCGATTGTATTATAGTATTTATAGTCAGTTTAGTCGTCGGTCATTCGCAAAGTCCCGACTGTTCTGCTGAAAGCGTCCGAGTCGCTGGGCCCGGTCTTCCATAGTCGTAGCAATTTTAAAAGACCGCGACACAATTTAACATTCGTATTTCACAATTTCGCGACCGGATACAGTAATGTCTCCCTAATCGACGCTCGGATTCTGCACAAAAATGGACAATTTGGGATTTGGACGAGCGTCAATTAGAGAGACATTACTGTACACCGAATACAGTAATGTCTCCCATACTGACGCTCAGATTGTCCACGAGAATGGACAATTTGAGAAGAGGAGATACGATTATCCGGCTCGTTTTTATAATCGTTGACAATTTATAACTATAAAAGCGAACCGAAAGGCTCGAAAAATCGTATCTCCTCCTCCCAAATTATCCATTTTCATGGACAATCCGAGCGAAAGTTCGATTCCGATACGTTTGTCGGGCGCATAAGGATCGTCGCGCGGAGCGATCCCCGTTCCCCCGTTACAGCCGGTGGAGGCACGCGGTATGAACGATCACTCACACAGAGCCGCGAGTCAGGTAGTAAGGTGGGTAGGTGGTTGGTAGGTAGGTTGGTAGGTAGGTAGGTAGGTGCATACGCGTAGCGTGGGAAGGTCCGGCAGCTGAGAGCAGAAGGGGCCCCAAAAAGCGGCTGCAGCTTCTTCTTCTTGCCGGTTGCTGCCGCTGGCTGGCCTCTGCCTCTGCCTCTGCCTTCTACCTTCGTTTCTGCCTCTGTCTTCGCTGCTCGTGGGACCTGCCTCTGCTTCTTCTTGTATATATACGGACCCCTCCGCCGCGCAGATATTTCGGACGCGGGCCTTGGTCTCGCGACTTTTCCGCTTTCCATCTGCTCCACGTCGATTCTATTGGCTGCCTAATCCCTCCTTGTCGTACCTAGGTCTACGTGTGTTGATTTGTAAGAACGACGAGATTGTTTTTATTCGAACTTCTCGCCGTTTATTATGTGCGCTTGAACTTGGAAATTGGTTAAATCGTTTTTTCTATTAATTAGTGAGCAGTTTTTGACGAGAATAATCGACGTAATACGGAATCTTACTCGACGAGGACAGCTGACTGGTTTTGAAGAATATATGTTCTTCGATGTTCTTTGTTAAATTGTAGATTTTAAAGTAATATATATATATATATATATATATATATATATATATATATATATATATATATATTACTTTTATATTATATTCGTTCAACGCTGTCACGAACATAAAATCTACAATTATATATATATATATATATATATATATATATATATATATATATAATTATAATATAAATGTATAAATCTATATAATATAATGTAAATGTACAAATATATAATATAATATAAATATAAAAATATATAATATAATATAAATATATAAATATGTATAATATAATATAAATATATGAATATATATAAAAGCGAAGAATATGAATGTATATATAATGTAAATATACGAATATATAATATAATATAAATATATAAATATATATAATATAATATAAATATATGAATATATACAAAAGCACAGAATATGAAGAAATTACAGCAATTAACTAACAGTATAATTGCGATCTCTTTTCGAAGAGCTAACTGTTTCAGATTTCTTACAAGAAATTATTATTATTATAAACGAAAAATGTCTAATCTCGTTGTAACCTATGAAGTAAATGTTACGGGTTTGATACACAACGCTTCGAGGACGATGACCAATTATCTATTTCCTGCGCGATAAAATGTTATCAAGTTCTCGAAAGGAAGCCATTATTATTATCATTTAGATAAATAAATTATATCAAAAATTGGATCAAAACCAACTCGTGAGAATCCGTATCGACGTTATCGCGAACAGGGATAAAAATAAACGAGCAAATTCGAGTAAATCTGAGAGCGAAAACGATTTCCTTCCTGCTTCGATGGCTGGCCGGAGAAACGAGGAATCTGAGAAGCGGAATCTGCCGGCGGAGTCGACGAGAAAAATCGGCGAAGGAGAAGGTGGAGTCGTGCAGGTAAGCGAACGGCGAGGGTTGAAGTTTCATGAATGAAATTGATGGGATTGCGCCGCGCCGCGCCGCGTGTACTTGCCCTCGCCGCGAGCACGCGGGACGAGTACACACGATTACACGATTATGCGATTATAGAGGGAGAGAGACAGAGAGAGAGAGAAAGAGAGAGATATAGTGCGTGTGTGTTTGCGATTCACGCGGCTCCCCGTTCGACCGGCATAGAAATCGCGCGCTTGTGTGCGCGATCCTGCGCTCGTGTGCGCTCGTGTGCGTGCCTATGCGCTGGTGTTCGTGTATAAGTGTATGCTCGTGTGCTCGTGTGCGTTGATATGTGCGTGCTCGCTGGTGCAGGGGCCCTCCCCACGTGGGACAGAAGCGGAATAAAGAGAGCCACACTACGTGCCGGATTAGTTCCTCCCGGATTTAATCTCAGCGTTTCAGAGCAGGAACTCGAACAATTAATAATGAGACCTTCACCGAATGCGCCCCGTCCTTTCAATTCTTCGGGACAGGATGTCGTCGCGGTCGTCGTTGTTCTTGTCGGCCAGCGGCGTCTCGCATCCGCGATCGGGAATCACCGTGGAAACTTTCATTCCCATGTCTCGCCGCGCGACCACGATGGACACGTTCCTCTCTATTCGTGAAACAAAGAGGAAAGGCCCGCCACTTCGGTTCCCGGACAATGGACCCGCGCGATCCGGAGCTTCTTCTCTTCATCGAACTGGATGTTCTTCATCGAACTGGCCGCGCGCGGAATTTGGGGAACTCGGAGACCGTATTAATCCTCGACTGCGGGTTTTTACTGCGCCGAATTCGTGACAACGACGCGGACACGGAGTTTGGAGGACTGTAGATATGATATATTGGTTGTGAAGTTGTTGCGGTATTAACGCGGTGACCATAGCGTCAAGAATTATAGTAAATTCTCCGTAATTTTCCTTCGAATCTTCCTTTCTCTAGTATTTGTACAATCAAAGTCTATTTACTTGAATATTATTTTTGTAATTTAATTCGATTTACTTGGATACTATTTTTATAATTATATTCGATTTAGTTGAATACTATTTTTATAGTTAAATTTTTTCGATTTACTTGAATACTATTTTTATAGTTACATTCGATTTACTTGAATACTATTTTTATAGTTAAATTCGATTTACTTGAATACTATATTTATAGTTAAATTAGATTTATTTAAATACTATTTTTATAGTTAAATTCGATTTACTTGAATACTATTTTTGTAATTATATTCTATTTACTTGAATACTATTTTTATAATTAAATTCTATTCACTTAAATACTACTTTTACAATTAAATTAGATTTAGTAAAACTGTACTTTTATATACTTTTATAGTTAAATTAGATTTACTTGAATACTATTTTTATAATTAAATTCTATTTACTTGAATACTATTTTTATAATTAAATTCTATTCACTTAAATACTACTTTTACAATTAAATTAGATTTAGTAAAACTGTACTTTTATATACTTTTATAGTTAAATTAGATTTACTTGAATACTATTTTTATAATTAAATTCTATTCCCTTAAATACTACTTTTACAATTAAATTAAATTTACTAAAACAGTACTTTTATATACTTTTACAGTTAAATTAGATTTACTTGAATACTATTTTTATAATTAAATTCTATTCCCTTAAATACTATTTTTACAATTAAATTAGATTCACTTAAATCCTACTTTTATAGTTAAATTCGATTTATCTGAATACTATTTTTATACTTAAATTCGATTCGCTTAAATACTATTTAAGTACACTCACCTCACAGTATACCGAATAAATCTCACCCCAGATTCGAAAGCTGATAATACAAAAAAAGAGAGAGAAAACAATATACACTCGTCTCTCACAACAATTAAACACGCAGACAATTTTTACATCGTAGACAATCTTCACTTCGCACGAAGAGATCCGTCTCGCCTAGTTACAGAACTGTGGCGAACGTTTCGGGATAAGGTAGCACAGTGGGGCGCAGAGCGAGGGAGATTCGAAGAAGAGTGCGGTGGGAATGGTCTCGCTGGCCGAGCGAGAGGAATAAGGAGGGATGTAGTGGGCGGAAGTGACCCGTACAGGGAGGCTGCAACCACCTTGGCTTCCGCTATATTGAGGGTCCGCCGATACACACAACCACCTTGTGTTTTTCATCCGTCCCCCTCCGCGCCCCTCCCGGCCCTCTTTCTCTCGTCACACGTGTTACGTACTTCTGCGAAGAGAGGTCTAAAATAAGTGGTCCTCTCGTCCTCCGCGTTCCCGTTCCCGTTTCCTTCCTTGTTTTCTTTCCCGCACACGCCCGGCCCTCTCTCCCGGGCCCCGGTTTCGGGCCCCCGGCGCTCCTCTCGCCGCGAATCCCATCGTCTCTTCCGCCTTCCGTCGCGTCCGTGCTTCTTTCCTCCCTTCCGTCTCTCTTTTTTATTTCGTCCACCGATCATAACAGAACTCGCTCGATTGTTCTTCTCTCCCTGAATATCGCGGATCGGGGGGCGAGGCGAGACGAGGAGGGGGCCGAGGCACGAAAAGGCCGACTTGAAGCTCCCGGCTAATGCGAATAGATCAATTTTGCAACGCGTTGTCACGTTATTTTCTATACAATTGCAATTTTCTTCTCTCTGAATATCGTGGATACCGAGTCGGGGGGCGAGGTGAGACGAGGAGGGGGCCGAGGCACGAGGAGGCCGACTTGAAACTCTCAGCTAATGCGAATAGATCAATTTTGCAACGCGTTGTCACTTTATTTTCTACACAATTGCAATGTTCTTCTCTCTGAATAACGTGGATACCGAATTGGGGGGCGAGGTGAGACGAGGAGGGGGCAGAGACACGAGGAGGCCGACTTGAAGCTCCCGGCTAATGCGAATAGATCAATTTTGCAACGCGTTGTCACTTTATTTTCTACACAATTGCAATTTTCTTCTCTCTGAATATCGTGGACACCGAATTGGGGGGCGAGGTGAGACGAAGAGGGGGCAGAGACACGAGGAGGCCGACTTGAAACTCTCAGCTAATGCGAATAGATCAATTTTGCAACGCGTTGTCACTTTATTTTCTACACAATTGCAATGTTCTTCTCTCTGAATAACGTGGATACCGAATTGGGGGGCGAGGTGAGACGAGGAGGGGGCCGAGACACCAGGAGGCCGACTTGAAACTCTCAGCTTATACGAATAGATCGCGTCTAGTTTTTCCTCTTGACTGATCGGAGAGCTGTCCCAAAATTGTCCCGTAACTCGGAACTGGTGGGTTCCCGAGGTCATTCGAAGTAACTTTCTCCTTTGCGAAAATGCGATCCGCGGCTTCGTTCACGAGTTATTAACGAAAAACGGCGACCAATCAGGGGCGAGGGATCGGCCGGCGCGAGACGTCCGCACCATTCGCGCGCTCGTTGACTGAACCGCCTCGAGCCAGTCGAGCTCGCTTCTCATTGGTCACTGTTCTGTCGTTAATAACTCGTCAAAGACGCCTCGGGGAAAATTTTTGTAAAGGGAAAAGTTACTTGCAATGACCTCAGGAATCACATTTTCTTTTCATAATAGTAATATTTTTAATAAATATAGTAATATTTTCAATTTTTAATCGAAGAATTTCTAATCGCACCGACTGCGAATAGAATGATACGTCAACGTCGATGATTACGTACGTTAATTACACTTATCCGAGAAGAAAATGTCAGACATTTCGACCGAAGGATCGCGACAGCGGCGTGTTAATCGGTCGCTGTTCCCGGCGTTCCCCGAACAACCGAGGCCTGTATTAATCGCCGATACCCGAACGGGTCGAAACAAAACACGCGCTCCAGAGAGAGAGAGAGAGAGAGAGAGAGAGAGAGCGGGAGAGAGAGAGCGCTCTAGAGAGAGAGAGAGAGAGAGAGCGCTCCAGAGAGAGAGAGCGAGAGAGAGAAAGAGAGCGCTCCAGAGAGAGAGAGAGAGAGAGAGAGAGAGCGCTCCAGAGAGAGAGAGCGCTCCAGAGAGAGAGAGCGAGAGAGAGAAAGAGAGCGCTCCAGAGAGAGAGAGCGAGAGAGAGAAAGAGAGCGCTCCAGAGAGAGAGAGAGAGGAAGAGAGAGAGAGAGAGAGACCGAACAACCACCGAGTGCCGGTCGACTGGCAGCGAGGTCCCAGAGATCGCAGCAGATTGTGCCATAAGGATGCTGCGGCTCGTTCCGTCGAGATAAAGATTGGAAGAGGATGCGGGGGAATGGGGGGAGGAGAGCGGGAGGGGGTAGGACGGCCGTCGACAGCCGGCGTTTTCGCGCGCCAGAAGGCGCTTGGTGGCCCTTCGGCCGGGCCTTGCCACGGTGGGAAAAAGGGACTATGGGATCACGGGACCGGCCAGGAAAGAGAGGAGAACGTCCACGAAAACGAAAAGCAGAACGAGAACGCGAACGAGAACGAAGAAGCAAAACGAACGCTGACCGGGAGAAAGGGGGCGCAGGCTATCGAGAGGCGATGAGAGAGTGGCCGGTCAATCGTCGGCTTCGGCCAGCCAGATGCAGGATCCGCAGACGGAACCGAACGGAAGGAAGCGCTTTTTATTCTGTTTGTTGCGCGGCCTTTTTGCGGACCATCGGAACCGGGCACTGGTTAAGAGCCGGGGAAGAAGAAGGTGGGAGAAGGTCGTTCCTGTGGGTACCGGAGGCCTGAAAAGGCTGAGAAGACTCTCCGGGGACTGGGAATGCTGCGAACGAGGGAGGCTGACGCTTCCTGTCCCGCATTCGAATTCGAAGAGCCCCGCGTGTAAACACGGCTCTCTGTGTTTTTAAAACTGGATCGCGCTGCCTCCGACAGCGCCTGTTTGTATTTTTCTCCGAGCTCCGTCTTCCCCCTTTCGTCCTTCCCCCGGATGCCAGGCTTGGCCGAGATGCACCTCGGAAGCGTCCTTCGTCGTCGACGTCGTCGTCGTAGCGCGAATCGATTCGCGATCGATTCGAATCTTTCTTCCGAAAGAGAACTCGAACCCACTGGACGACTCTCTTTGCTCGAACGACCCTTCGATATCGTTCGATTGTTCACTATAGCGGTCCTTAGCTATTGGAGTCAAGAATTTGTTTTCAGAATTCTTTGGTCCCATCTTCCAAAATTGCCAGACTTTGTGAGCACGTATTTTTTTTATCGGCCATCGTTTATGTTAAAAAAGGTGAAAACAGCCCTTAAAGCTAGGGTAACGAGTACATTTGACAGTCGAAATGAGAGCATTTCTGACAAGAATATGACTGGCTGTGCTGTGAATTATTTATAATTTTATTTATCGATCGATATATCTTTTATGGTACCTTTTCTATGGTACCTCTTCTATTCATTGTTTCCTGGATTTTAGTAGAACATGGAAAAATGTTTATTACATGTCGAAAGTAAGAAAACACAAACCCACTGGACGACTCTCTTTGCTCGAACGACCCTTCGATATCGTTCGATCGTTCACTATAGCGGTCCTTAGCTATTGGAGTCAAGAATTTGTTTTCAGAATTCTTTGGTCCCATCTTCCAAAATTGCCAGACTTTGTGAGCACGTATTTTTTTTATCGGCCATCATTTATGTTAAAAAAGGTGAAAACAGCCCTTAAAGTTAGGGTAACGAGTACATTTGACAGTCGAAATGAGAGCATTTCTGACAAGAATATGACTGGCTGTGCTGTGAATTATTTATAATTTTATTTATCGATCGATATATTTTTTATAGTACCTTTTCTACTCATTGTTTCGTGGATCTTAATAAAACATGGAAAAATATTTACAACATGTCAGAAACTAGACAGTAAAATAAGGATATTTATACAACACCGGTTAAGGGATGTTCTCAACCCTTCAACGCGAACGACGTCCGATAAAAAAGAAAACCGTGTCGTATAATTCTCGAGTATTTTTCAAGCGAAAGAATATTATATAATATTGTATAATATTTTAAAAGTGACGTACCAGAAGATTTTTCACAATATCTCTAAAATAAAATGCAATTACGTCCGAAAATGAAATTATTACTGAAAGTGCAATTTAATCGATAGCAATCGTTTCCGAATGTTGCACAGCTCGTTCGACCCCTCCAACCGTCACAATTTCCGAGGGGTGAGACTAGAAGAAAAAAAAAGGGAAAATAGAAAGTCGAAAAATAAGGACCACGGTATCGTCCATGGAACAGATGTCGCTGCTCCGTGTCCCCCCGAACTTTCGAAATTAACCAGAAACACCAGGGCGATTAATTTATCATGGTTGTCGCTCCGGCATTTCTCGGTTACGCGCGTTGCGCAACGCCGATGGGCTTTCACTCGATGATCGGGTAATAACGGTGATAGTAATTAGCAATTTATACCCGTCGGTTCCACATAACCTGCGAACAGAAACGAAAGGGCTGTGTATTATTATGGCTGACGGCACGGGAAAGGCTTGGCTCGAAAGAGACGCCAAACTCTGGTAACTTTTTTCGCTGCGTAGTCCATTTTGTCGGGGTTATTTGACTTTAACCCTTTGACGATCATGTCAATATCTGATTTATTATATATGATACCAGATATATTATTAATCTTAATTTTTAATCGATGTCTCGTACAACTTAATTTTTCAATTGTAATTTTGCCGAACAGAATGTTTCAATTACATCAAAATTTTCAGATTGTTGGCATTGCAAATAAGCTGTTAAAGCAGTGCAGCAAATTCTCCCTAATCTTGCTTCAGCTTGTAAACAAAAATAAACGATTTTTGCATCTTGTTTTTAGAATTGTTGGCAACGGGCGAAACGTAAAAATGAGCCGCGAGGCTCGAATAATCGTATCTCTTCATTTCACTCTTCTTTCCATTTTCGTTTACCAGCTGAAAGAAGATCAAGAAAAATCTTGCTATATTTCCAAAAATTGTTGAAAACGCTGAATATTCAAAGTCGATTTTCGAACAACGTAGCCTGAACCGAGCAAATTTTATTCTCTATTTTCGTTTTATTCTTTTTACGCAGAATCATCCCCTTCTCGGTTGTGTCACCGATGCTGGGACACCCTGTATATTAAATTAAAACTCTAAATTAAATAATAATAATAATAATAATAATAATAATAATAATAATAATAATAATAATAATAATAATAATAATAATAATAATAATAATAATAATAATAATAATAATAATAATAATAATAATAATAATAATAATAATAATAATAATAATAATAATAATAATAATAATAATAATAATAATAATAATAATAATAATAATAATAATAATAATAATATAAACGCTAAAAAACGAGCACATTTCTTTGACAATAAATCGTAAGACAAGTGGTTATGGTGATTCAGGGAAACTCACGATGAATTAGGTGGCGAAATTCGTCTTCGGTTTTCCATCGGACGATCCAAGATCGCCGGAGCTTCGAATGAACACGTGACTATTTCGACGAAGACGAAGACGAAGACGAAGACGAAGACGAAGACGAAGACGAAGACGAAGACCGCTCGCCTTATTTTTCAATAATGTCCGCCCGCTCCCTTCGCACTCGATCCCTCCCTTTCTCTCGATCGCCGATCGCAAAGGGTTCAGCTTTGGGGGACCGTGACTCGGTTATACTCTCCCTCCTTTCCTCCGCGATATCCGCCGAGTCTTCGCGGAGCGTTCTCAGACGCTTTTTCTCCGGTTCTGTCGAGCGTGTTACGACGAAGTTCCCGAGCGAGATCCCGCGGGAACCGGCAAGATAAAAGGGGGGGGGGAGGGAGGGGACCCATTGTTGCGCTCGCGCTTTCTTCCTCCGGGCTTTCTTGTTCCGCAAAAAAAAAAGAAAAAAAATCCTCCCTCCCCCCGTCCTTTCCTCGAGAAAGCTTCGCACCTTTGGAAACGGAGACTCGAGTAATTCGATTTTCCGCGGTCGGTCGCATCTGCCTCGTAATCACGATGCGGTTTCACCTGCGAGCAGAGCGGAATCGAGACCGGATTGCATCTTCGGCGTTAAGAAGATTAAGGCGTTGCGTAAGCGTTGCCGCGCGGAGTTATACCGTTTCGAAAGCGGAATGAAATCGAATTTGAATTTACATCGACGTAACTATCCTCGACATTATTGTCGCGGCCGCTTTCGGACAAACGACCGGCAAATGGAGAGATTCTCCACGCCCCCTCCGCCCGGAGGAGCACCCACAAATCACCATTCCGACGAGTTTCCCCCGGAACGGTTCCCCAGCGACGCCCACGCGGCTCGCGACGCCGGCCGCGAAACGACGATTGATTAAGCGCCGAGCGGAGTTAATTAAAACTCGGACTGGCCCCCGGGGGTGGACGAAGCCTCTATCTCCCTCCGGTCATCCCGCAGCTGACAAGATAATCGTCGGGGCCGCGTCAGTTGGCCGATTTCGGCGAATCAGCGAATGACGACTGATGAGGCAGCAAGACGGATAGCTCGGAGAGCACGTATACAGTAAAAGTCTCTCTAATTGACGCTCGGATTGTCCATAAAAATGGACAATTTTGGAAGAGGAGATACGATTGTTCGAGCCTTTCGGTTTGCTTTTATAGTTATAAATTGTCAACGATTATAAGAACGAGCCGGATAATCGTATCTCCTCTTCTCGAATTGTCCATTCTCGTGGACAATCCGAGCGTCAGTATGGGAGACATTACTGTATTCGGTGTACAGTAATGTCTCTCTAATTGACGCCTGTTCAAATCCCAAATTGTCCATTTTTGTGCAGAATCCGAGCGTCGATTAGGGAGACGTTACTGTATTCGGTCGCGAAATTGTGAAATACGAATGTTAAATTGTGTCGCGGTCTTTTAAAATTGCTACGACTATGGAAGACCGGGCCCAGCGACTCGGACGCTTTCAGCAGAACAGTCGGGACTTTGCGAATGACCGACGACTAAACTGACTATAAATACTATAATACAATCGCGTCCCGCGAATGATTATTGACTGATATTCTGTAACAATTGGTCGTCGTCGCAGAAGTCATTTTATCGATCGCACAAGTTGCCGAATCCCGGCGCCGAATCGTTTGTACAACGGAGTCTCTTCAATCTTGGAAGCAATTTTGTTCCGGCAAATTAGATGCTACCGAATCAAGGCCCATCAATCTCTCTTCCGGAGGAGCAGCCTAACGTCAGTAAGGGAGACATTACTGTATACCGAATACAGTAATGTCTCCCATACTGACGCTCAGATTGTCCACGAGAATGGACAATTTGAGAAGAGGAGATTACGATTATCCGGCTCGATCTTATAATCGTTGACAATTTATAACTATAAAAGCAAACCGAAAGGCTCGAACAATCGTATCTCCTCTTCCAAAATTGTCCATTTTTATGGACAATCCGAGCGTCAATTAGAGAGACTTTTACTGTATAAGTGCTCCCCGAGCTATCCGTCTTGCTGCTCTAATTTTTAGGTACACTTCCTTATTGAATACACAGTAATGTCTCTCTAATTGACGCTCGGATTGTCCATAAAAATTGACAATTTTGGTAGAGGAGACACGATTTTTCGAACCTTGCGTTTCGTTTCTATAGTTGTTGACAATTCGTAACTATAAAAATGAACCGCAAAGCTGCAATAATCGTATCTCCTCTTCCCAAATCGTCCATTTTCGTGGACAAATCGATTTTCGATATCGATTCGTTTGCTAGTCGAGGCTTCTAAGCGAAGCGACGCACGACAAATGGGCGAAGTTCAATAAAGTCACTGTTTTGTTATTTTATTTTATTATTAGCAGGAGATTGATTTCAAGATTCGCGACACAGCTCGTTCACAATGCCATACGAACAGAAGGCAACCTTAAGATGTAATCTTTATAGAAATTGACGACCTGGGGTGATATCGTTTTAATTAATCTATGGAAATTCTGTGATGCATATTTGCGATGTAATAATTAACAGGAAATGAATGAATTAAGTTCGATTTATTTGCTTATATTTTAGATAAGGTCCGAAACAAAACGGCCCAAAATATTCTGGGATTCTTGTTCCGACTTTTTCGTCGGATAGTACACGTTGATATAAATTAAAATAATATATATATATATATATATATATATATATATATATATACTAAATAATATTAAAAATATAATATATAAACAAAACTAAACCTTGACATAAGATTTGATTATTCGATAAAAAAAGAAACAAGAATTTCTTTGACCAATCTTTCTTATGCAAATCGATGCATCTTTTTATTCTCTTTGACAAATCATTAACGCGTTTTGGTCGAAAACTGATCAGCTTAGAAGTTATAATTTTTGCCGTGAACATTGTTTCGGATATTGTTTTAATTTTTTGGTTGTAAAACCTGGGACACGCTTCGGAATCTTCCAGATTCTTCCAGCGAGAACATTTTTTAGAGTCGAATCCTTCTAAAAAGATTCGACCATTAACCCGGCTATCACCCGTAAGTCGCGGCTCTAATTGATACGGTTTCTATTATATACACGTAGTCGGAATTTAGCGAACATCGAGAAATTTCATGCCGATCCGAGTTGCGATAGGCGATCCGGCTGATTTTTATTGTCGAGGAACGAGAAACGGTTCGGCGGAGCAGCAAAGAGTTAAATACCGCTGTCTCGTTTTTATTACGGCAGACCGAACGAAGGAGTGCTAAAAGATTCGTTTAGAAAAAGAATCTTTTAATTCCAGGCCCCGACGTCGAAATGGCTGTTATTAAGCCCGCGAACAGCCAGACATTTGCGACGTGTTCGCGCGGTTTTGTTAGACGGATGATTGTTACCGCCGTGAAGGCGCTTCCCTCGGCCAGCTTTATCGTCTATATAAACGGTTTAAAAGCCGACGAATATAACCGTACATCGACTTTCGTTGCGGGCCAACCGTCCCGTAAAAATCCGGGACAGATTAATTAAACGTTTATCGTCGCCAGCTTCCGCTATCCGGCGAGCACGGTTCACATTGTTAATTAGCGCGCGCGACTCGCGCGACTCGCGCACACGCGCGCCGATAATTCTTCTGAAACCGGCACGGAAACAATCGGAAAATGTTCGAAGATTCTTCGGCTTTGTTCCAAGTCGATTTCGATAGATTCGATAGATTCGATAGGTAAAGGTACCTGTTATGGAACGCTTTTCATCGATTCTATTACAATGAAAATAGTTGTCGTTGAATATTTATATTTATTTCTACTGTTCGATAGATTGATGTTTTCAGGCAACGTAGTGAACCTTGAATAATTTATTTAATAGGAAAACAAAATAATAATAAAATAATAATAAATATAAATATAATATAATATAAATATATATTATATATATAATATATAATATATATGTTATATATATATAATATATAATATATATGTTATATATATATATAAATATAATATAATATAATATAAATAATAATAAATAATCCATATTGAATGTCCACGCTTTGACAAAAACGCGTTCCAAATACAGTTCACAATAATACCTTTATTTGCAACTAGCGTTCATTTAAGCGATGCAAAAGATTCGGAAGAATTTATAATTAAGCTGGTGAAATATAAAAATATAATCGCTGTTCCCCTAACTATTGGGACAAAAAATTATATAATATAATACATACGAGTACTATAGAGTATATATTATTATATATAGTATATATTATGTCTCTCATGTTAATCATGCGTCGCGGTCATGCGTCACGGTGTTAATTAATAACAAGAGGATCGCGATTAATACGATCGTCGATCAGCATCTGGCGTTAATTAGCGATTTCGCGGGAACGATCCTAGGAACAACTCCTGTCCGTGATTCATCGCTCTCGCCAATTAGCATTTAGAGGATACACGAAGACAATGCCGAAGAAGTAGAGGCGAGGATCAACGAGCAGCGACGAGCGGCGACGAGTAGGACGGCGATAGGGAGGAGGTCAGGCCGTTTACCCCGAAACGGTGGTACTTTCGGAAAGTCGGCGCCGGTCATACTAAACGAATACGTGTGCTTCCATCCACGCGACGCATCCTCTTTTCACTCGACAATTACGATTCCGTCAGCCGCGTCCACGCGGCGAACAACCGGCTCGGTTCAAGATGCTTCGCGCATTGTCTTTTTTGTCGGCGATCGCCCACGTCGACGGGCCCCGGAACAGCCCCCGATTAGCAGGGATCGAATCCCTACCCTTTTGACCATCGCACTTTCCCACGGAAAGTGCCCTGTCAGAGATTTAATATTTAATATTTAATATTTAATATTTAATGTTCAATATTCTATATTCTATGTTCTATATTCTATATTCCATATTCTATATTCTATATTCTATATTCTATATTCTATATTCTATATTCTATATTCTATATTCTATATTCTATATTCTATATTCTATATTCTATATTCTATATTCTATATTCTATATTCTATATTCTATATTCAGTATTCAATACTCAATACTCAGTATTCAGTATTCCATATTCAATATTCAGTATTCAGTATTCAATATTCAATATTCAGTATTCAGTATTCAGTATTCAGTATTCAGTATTCAGTATTCAGAATTCAATATTCAATATTCATTATTCAGTATTTAATATTCAATATTCAATGTTCAATGTTCAATGTTCAATATTCAGTATTTAATATTCAATATTCAATGTTCAATGTTCAATGTTCAATGTTCAATATTCAGCATTCAATACTCAATATTCAGTATTCAATATTCAGTATTCAATGTTCAATATTCAATATTGAGTATTCAATATTCAGTATTCAATATTCAATATTCAGTATTCAATGTTCAATATTCAATATTGAGTATTCAATATTGAGTATTCAATATTGAGTATTCAATATTCAGTATTCAATACTCAGTATTCAGTATTCAATATTCAATATTCAATATTCAATATTCAATATTAAATATTCAATATTCAATACCCAATATTTAATATTTAATATTTTTCGAAAACATCATCCGTCATCCAATTTTGCAACTCCAACGCGTTGCCACATTATATTTTCTACACAATTACAACAATTACCCACGATATTATCTATGTTTATTTTAAATTTAAACTCATTTTTGCCTTCAAATTATTCCTTTTCCTACGATCAAAATCCAGCAAAACCTTTGCTACCCCATCGAAACATTTGCACCCCTGGTGCAGAAATCTCGAAAGTATCGAACGACGTCGAACATCGTCGATCATCCCGATTCCTTCGGCAGCCTCGAAAGATCCTCGAAACCCTAACAGAGAGCTCGACCGACGATCGTCCCGAGATCCGAGAGAGGACGAAAGGTGGATGCGCGCGATCGCGTGGCAGGTGTGTCCGTCGAATAATTTGGAAAATCACGGAACCGTGGGGCGAGCGGGCCGAGGGGCAGGGGACGGGAGAGAAAGGTAGAGAGCCGGGGCTCGCAGAGCTCGGCTTCTCGGCTTGGCTTCTCTCGGCGCGACGCGCGTTACATGTCGATCGCGCGTTGCCGATGCCGATGGTTGATGCCGCCGATTAAAGCGACAAGGGAGCCACGTTGCCGGCCATTTTTACCATAACAATGCACGCACGGTTCGTCATTGCCGTGGGCAGCCGTATTGTTCCACGGTTTCCCACACGCGGCTCCTACGTGACGCGAATTCGTCGCGCTAATGGGAGTGCGTTCTCTCCGCGTGTACGCGCGACCGTCCTCCGTGATTTATCGGCGACGCGGACGCGACTAGGATCCATGGATCGACTCGATCACTTCGATCGCCCGGCGACTCTTCACCTTTCGGGGAAAGTCGCCGCGCGCGCCGCTCGGCCGTTTCGCCGACTGGAAAAAGGCCTGAATTCGAAGCACGGGATCTGGAAAAATGTATCTTTTTTATGGCAACAGAGTATGAGGTTTTTCTCGCAGAGTGTGACTATTTATTGTTGGAATTTTTAACTCGGTGCTTTGCTCGAATGAAACGATTGCCGGAATAATAGAAAGATGCTCCGACATTCTTCGAACGTTTTTGTAGCTTTGTATTCGAGCCAGATCAAATTTTGATTAGAAATGCGTCAAATTTGGGGTCCAGTAATTAACTGTCGGAACTTCGTACTGTTCTCGATGTTCGAGTAAAATCAGTTTCAGCTGTGCTCGACGAGTATACTCGTCGTGGGGAAGTGACGGCATTTTGTGGGTCGCGACGAGTATACTCGTCGCGCGTAAAAAGTGGCGATCATTGGCTGTTTAAATTGTAACTTTAGTGAGAGTAAAATTAAGGAGGACAAATTAGGAGAGGATTTACTGTAATAAAAAATAATATGAATAATTAGGAGGAAATAAATAATTAGAAGAATAATATGTACAATTCAATTTACTTGTGTTTACTGTAATAAAAAAATAATATAAATAATTAGAAGGAAATAAAGAATGAGAATAATAATATGTGCAATTCAATTCACTGTGTTTATTGTAATAAGAAATAATATAAATAATTAGAAGGAAATAAGGGATTAGAAGAATAATATGTCCAATTCAATTTACTGTGTTTACTGTAATAAAAAATAATATAAATAATTAGAAGGAAATAAAGGATTAGAAGAATAATATGTACAATTCAATTTACTGTGTTTACTGTAATAAAAAATAATATAAATAATTAGAAGGAAATAAAGGATTAGAAGAATAATATGTACAATCTAATTTACTGTGTTTACTGTAATAAAAAATAATATAAATAATTAGAAGCAAATAAAAAATTAGAAGAAGAATATGTACAATCTAATTTACTGTATTTACTGTAATAAAAAATAAAATAAATAATTAGAAAAATGATATGTTAAATTAACTTTCGAGTAGGTAAATAGAATATTCATCTGAAAATACAGTAAATTTTCCCTAATCAATGCTCAGATTCCGCGCAAAAATAGACAATTTATGAAGAAGAGATAATTACCGATTTTCAACAACTGTAAAACCGCGTTATAACTAAAAAAAGAAAGCCAACTTGTATAACTTATTAACCATAAAAACGCATAATCGTGTCTCCTCTCCAAAAAATCGTCCATCTTCGTGCGCGATCTGTGCGCGAATTAGGGAGAAATCACCGTGATCGGGCGATTCGAGCGCGAGATCGAAGATCGTCCGCGCGAAACGGAGAAAAGGGTTGATCCCGGACGATACCGTAATCGGCTACCGATTGAGCCGTCTCTGCCGAGCGTTTTCGCAGCGTTCCCCGTTCCCCGGTCGGCGCTCGTCCAGGAATGTATTCGAAAAACGCCGAAGAATTCGTTGACATTCGAGGGAAGGCGGCGGATCGTCGACTCGGGTCGCACGCTGAACAAAAAACCAGCGATTTCCATTTTACCTACGCGTGGAAGCTAAAGCGAGAACGGGTGCGCGCGGCCGAGAGAAGCGACGACCATCACGAATCCAGTGGAGAACACGTGGATTTCGGAATGAACCGGCATTATTCGGGGGAACCAGCCGCTGTATGGTCGATCGTCTCGGTGTCACGGTGTCCCTTCTTTTTTCTTTCTTTTTTTTTATTAAGAAAGGGTACACGCGAGACTTCGGGAATCACAAGATCCTACACAGATTCGGCTCCCTTACATTTTTCACGGACATTCTTCCGACCGAGGATTCTTCTTCTTCTTCTTCTTCGGGGCGAGCGACCGCGAGATGAAGAACTTGAGGTGTCGACCGATGGGTGACCCTGGTGTCGTTAACCCTTAACCGCTGCACCTATTAGAACACCTACGGTCTCACGGATCGCTGATTATTATCGCGTTATTGTAACGACGCAAGAATGATAAATGATAAGACGAGGTCGATTGCTTCGCGCGTCGATGATCAAGCGATCCTACTCGGACTGTTCGAGCGAATAGAAGCGAGCGAATTAAGCGAGTAAATTAACCGAAAATTAGAACAGTGCGCTTTTTTCAATAATTTTTCAATTGTCACCGCAGTAAACGATATACAATAATGTACTGTAATCAATATACTATACTATAACCAATAATATACTGTAAACAATATAAGTAACTAGTAGACGGCGGATTTTTATGCGAAATCCAAAGTTTCCGCATCGATGGCAAGACGAACGAGCCAAATATATTCTCACTTATTTCCGTAATAATTAGAATAAGTCGAAGAATTAGTACACCGACTGCCATAAACACTTTTAATCTGTTCACCGTTCTCAATTTCTCGCGCCCGTTTCTGCCATAAACGCGCAAAATTCGCGGTCCAGCGATCAGCGACGATCTCGGAGATACAGCAGGCGAGGGTAAAAATTCTCGAAAACAGGCGGAATACCTGAAGAGAGTACTGCTGGATCGGCGAACCATCCGAATAGAAGCGAGCGTGCTCACATTTTTGAACAGTTTCTTTTTGAACCATTTTTCCTACAATTATCACCGCGGATGAATAAGTAATAGTAATTAATAGACCGCGGATTTTTATGCAAGATCCAAAAGTTTCCATATCGATCGCAAGACGAACGAGTCAAGTATATATTCTCACTTGTTTCCATAATAATTTGAATAAGTCGAAGAATTAAACTCTTTAACTCTTTTAATCTGTTCACCGTTCTCAATTTCACGCGCCCGTTTCTGCCATAAACGCGCAAAATTCGCGGTCCAGCGATCAGCGGCGATCTCGGAGATCGACGATACAGCAGTCGAGGGTTAAAATTCCCGAAAACAGGCGGAATACCTGAAGAGCGTACTGCTGGATCGGCGATCCATCCGAATAGAAGCGAGCGTGCTCACATTTTTGAACAGTTTCTTTTTGAACCATTTTTCCTACAATTATCACCGCGGATGAATAAGTAATACAAGTAATTAATAGACCGCGGATTTTTATGCAAGATCCAAAAGTTTCCATATCGATCGCAAGACGAACGAGTCAAGTATATATTCTCACTTATTTCCATAATAATTTGAATAAGTCGAAGAATTAAACTCTTTAACTCTTTTAATCTGTTCACCGTTCTCAATTTCACGCGCCCGTTTCTGCCATAAACGCGTAAAATTCGCGGTCCAGCGATCAGCGGCGATCTCGGAGATCGACGATACAGCAGCCGAGGGTTAAAATTCCCGAAAACAGGCGGAATACCTGAAGAGCGTACTGCTGGATCGGCGATCCATCCGAATAGAAGCGAGCATAATCACATTTTTGAACAGTTTCTTTTTGAACCATTTTTCCTACAATTATCACCGCGGAAGAATAAGTAATACAAGTAATTAATAGACCGCGGATTTTTATGCAAGATCCAAAAGTTTCCGCATCGATCGCAAGACGAACGAGCCAAGTATATTCTCACTTATTTCCATAATAATTTGAATAAGTCGAAGAATTAAACTCTTTAACTCTTTTAATCTGTTCACCGTTCTCAATTTCACGCGCCCGTTTCTGCCATAAACGCGCAAAATTCGCGGTCCAGCGATCAGCGACGATCTCGGAGATACAGCAGGCGAGGGTAAAAATTCCCGAAAACAGGCGGAATACCTGAAGAGCATACTGCTGGATCGGCGATCCATCCGAGCCGCCGCCGACCGATCCGCCGATTTTAAGGCGAAGGGGGTGCCGAAGGGGGGAGCGTGGACGGTGACACCGGAGAAAGGGGTGGTCCAGCTGTGGGCAGCGTGCAAGAATGTCTCGGTTCTTAGCGAGAGGAGTTATGCGACGGAGTGTTCGAGCGACTGGGGCCTCTTGGTTTAGGGAGCATCTTCTTCGGGGCATATCGGTGTTCAACCCGTTACGCCTCCCTTCTGTGCGGTCACTCCGCAGAGGCCTATTAATTTCCAATGATCTTCGGGGTAACCAGCTGCGCCGCCGAACAAAGATAAAAAGATGGAGAAGGGGGTGGGGGGGAGAAAGGGCTCTTCGAGGAGGAGAAAAAATGCTCCGAAGGTCGGGGCATCGATGATCTATCTCTCGCTCTCCACCGTCGATCTCGATCTTCTGTTCGTTTGTCTCGTTCGCCGATCGAGACGCGTTTTGTTCGCAGAGAATCCCGCGGAGAGGCGAGAGCTGCGCCGGAAACTCGAGAAAATGAGGAGAAATTCGACTCGATTCGATGGAGAGACGGTAAAGGGTTCGTTCTGTTGAAATGTTGAAATTAAAAATTAATAGATTACTCGATGTTCTGGTTTATGTTGAACTAGTTTTGTTCGAATGGTTTGTCACAGTGTCTTTTGTCGTCTTTTTGTTCTTCAAATATACATAGAAGAGACGTATATATGTGTATACAAAAAATCGGGGATGAAGAATACAATTTTTTTTATTGTCGCGAGAATTCACTGCGAATATTCGACATTATCGACATTATTTTTCAAATAATAGTAATATAATAAATAGTATAAATATATAGTAGATATAGTAAATGTGTACAGTCCAAGGAAATATCATAGAAAATGGGCAATTTGGGAAGAATAATCGTATCTCCTCTTCCCAAATTGTCCATTTTTGTGCAGAATCCGAGGGTCAATTAGGGAGAAATTATTGTAATAAGAAAAAAATAATTATATATTAATAATATAAATAATTAGAAGAAATAAATAGTTAGAAGAAAATTAATTATATAATTATAAAAAATAATTTTATATTAATAATATAAATAATTAGAAGGAAATGAATAATTAGAAAGCAAATAAATAACTAGAAGGAAATAAATAATTAAAAGGAAATAGATAATTAGAAAGAAAGAAATAATTAGAAGCAAATAAATAACTATAAGGAAATAAATAATCAGAAAGAAAGAAATAATTAGGAAGCAAATAAATAACTATAAGGAAATAAATAATTAGAAAAGCAATATATATAATCAATTTTCGAGTGGTTAAATAAATGAAAACACAGGAAATTTTTGAGCACAAAAATGGTCAATTTGGGAAGAGGCTCGTTTCTATAGTTACCGATTTTCACCAACTATAAAACCGAGTTATGTCAAGGTAAACTAAAAAAAAAGCTAACTGATATAACTTATTATCTACAAAAACGAAGTTCGCAAGGCTCGAACAATCGCATCTCCTCTTCCCAAATTGTCCATTCTCGTGGAGAATCCTCAGGGTCAATTAGGAAGAATTTACGGTGCTCGAAAATTCGAGCATCTCGGAACAGCCGTGTGCCACCGATGCTCCTCCGAGGCTCTACCTGTCTCTGTCTACCTGGCGGCCGGGCCACTGCTCCTCTCCTCCACGTTGCCTCATCCCGGGTCCCGAAGAAAAGCGGCGAACAGATGCTGGCTCTTCGGGGCACGAACCTCCTTCCTCCACACGTTTCCCTGTTGCGCGCCAGGTAAACGCCAGTCAGATGCAAATCGACGTTTTTCCTACGTGCTCCACTCGAGTGGCTGGCCCATTGTTGCGCTGCCTCCTCTCCTCTTCTTTCTCATCGACATCTTTTTTCTCCTCCTCCTCCACCTTCTACTTCTCCGGCGAGTCTTTTTCTCGCTCTCTCTTCGATGCTCTTCGTGGCTCGATTCAATGCAACGAGGGAAACTTGCCGCGGGGGAGACGATCCCCTGGAAATCGCCTTTGTTGCTCCGGGGACAGCCACCGGGCGCAGACCTTTTGTTTTGGCAGGCTGCGGTCGGCGACGCGTTCGTTACGCCGCTGATCGCGAATGGGACCAGCCACGAGAACAACGTCTTTACGGCGACCGCGCTTCGAGGTCACCGATATCGATCCTCGATCCTCCGTTATCGCTGTGATAACGCGGGCGACGAATATGTTGTTTGCGCGATGAACTGCCACGTAATGATTTAATGATTTAAATATATGATTCAAATATAATATTTATATGTGATTTAAATATATGATTCAAATATAATATTTATATGATTTTTATATAATATTTAAATATAATATTTATATAATTTACATGCAATATTTAAATATAATATTTATACAATTTACATACAATATTTAAATATAATATTTATATAATTTATATATAATGCTTAAATACAACATTTATATGATTTATATATAATACTTAAATATAATATTTATATAATTTATATATAATATTTAAATATAGTATTTATATAATTTATATAATATTTAAATATGATATTTATATAATTTACATACAATATCTAAATATAATATTTATATAATTTATATATAATATTTAAATATAATATTTATCTATTTGACATATAATTTTTATATATATTTATATATATATTTATTCATAATATATTAACATTAGGAAACCTGCTTGCTCTTTTTCCTTTTTCTAATTCAAGCTCGTCGCACCGATAAGCGATCATTTGACTACGTTTTGCGAACACAGAGAAAAGAGCATATTTTTGTAAAAGCAACAAACTACAGCAAACACCCATACAATAGCATAAATCGTAATTTTTGATCGAATTTAGGTAACGTGGTTACAAGGATTATTTCACTAAACC
Organism: Megalopta genalis; assembly: GCF_051020955.1. NCBI lineage: Eukaryota > Metazoa > Arthropoda > Insecta > Hymenoptera > Halictidae > Megalopta > Megalopta genalis. The sequence continues at coordinate 28,798,565 of NC_135014.1, read as the reverse complement.
TTGAAAGAAAACAAATTTTCGCGTACCTATCGAAAAATGCCAGACCAATTTGACACAGTTCGGCGAAGTACAAAATTGTTGTGAACATAAGACGAACATAAATTAATAAATAAAACTGTAATCTATTAAAATCGTCAAGAAAACAACACCTCCCGAAGCATAACCCACGACGATATATCCTCGTCACGCTGAGAAGCTTGAAAACATCGTTATTTTATTTAATTTTCGTCATTCCAACCTATTTACAATTGTTGCAAAAATGTTGCCGCTCCTTGTCTAATAAACAAGTACCTCTACCAACTCAAAAAGAAGTCACTCCATCTCCGAAAATGTACGCGGGCCTTTTCAGCTGACAACGAGCATACTTAAAAAAGACAATCCGAGACAATAGCAGACAATCGATCAGACAAATCGGAACGATCGGAGGTCGCGGGACGATCTCCGCGTAGTGCGATGCTGCGTCTCGGACCCTGAGAACTGGGTTCGAACAGGGTCCTTCTCGAATAGGTCGAGAAGGTGCACCGCGCGCGGCGCTCGAGTTATTTGTTTAGGAAGCTGGCCGGGCCTGAGAAAGAAATCAGGCCGCGTAAGGCGAGCAGGAAGAGAGGCGCGAGAGGATGGATGGTAGGAACATAGGAAAGAAGGAAGGAAGGAAGGAAGGAAGGAAGGAAGGAAGGAAGGAAGCGAGGAAGCAAGGTAGGAAGGGAACGGAAGAAGGAAAGAAAGAAGGTCCGCCGGGCCGCGACGGGAGAAACAGCAGCTGCAACACCCGATACGTATCGTGTTGGGTCCGGGGCGTGGTGGGGAATATGCCCGGCAGGGTCACTCTGGAGAGATTATTATCATTTGTATCGGGCCCGGGTTCGTGAGTTCTCGGCGACGCTCGGCGGGGTTCGGGCGCGTGGCACGCGTGCCGGCTCCCCCACCACCGGCCACAGCCGAGCCCCGCAGCTCCGGGGCCCACTCCGAGGCTCTCCTCTCGGTCCCGGCCGCGCGCTCATGCTCTCCTCCGCCTAGGGTGTCTCTCGATATTACGCCGGGGACCCGAGAGCCCGGCCCGAGCGCCTGCCGCACCGCTCGTAAACTGGGACATTGTGCTTCAAATGAATGCGGAAGACGCTCTGGGCCCGACCGGACCCACGCCCGATTCCATATCCGGTCCCCGCGCGAACGTTATTGCCGGCCACCTCGGGCCCCGGGACCGGGACTTCGTCGCCGCGGCGTTTCACTCGATTTACGTATTAAATACTATTTTAATACTAATATTAGATACTAATTGTTAATGGTTAATCGTAAATTAATTGTAAATTGTACCGGTATTTTCGAACGTGGTTATTTATGAATTTATGAATTTATGAATTTATTCGTGTAGGAATTTATTTGCAGCTAGTTAACCAGTTGGTTAATTGACCGAACGGAGGAACATCGGTGACCGATTTATGCTAATTCTGATGAAACTTTGCACAAGTCTGTTTGGAAAGTGTTTCTCGGTATTTTGTTCGAATACGATACCTTTGTAAAATATATAATTTAATGGAAGAATATTTTTAAAAACGTCACGATTTAAAACAATTTTTTTATATTATCGAGCTGGTTCGTGTTTAATAAATTCTTCGAACAGCTTCGAGTGAAAAGGCTTAATAATTTGAATGATTTTACAAGTAATTATTATTATACCCCGATAATGGGACAGTTATTAGTACCCTTATTATTAGAGTAATTATTATTATTACTATATTCATATTTTGAATAAATCAATTATTAATCAAGTAATTATTATTATACCCCGATAATGGGACGGTTATTAGTACCCTTATTATTAGAGTAATTATTATTATTACTATATTCATGTTTTGAATAAATCAATTATTAATCAAGTAATTATTATTATACCCCGATAATGGAACGCGGTTATTAGTACCCTTATTATTAGAGTAATTATTATTATTATTACTGTATTAATATTTTTAGTAAATCAATTATTATAGCTCGATAATAGAGCGGTTCTTATTACCCTTATTGTTAGAGTAATTAGTATTATTACTATATTCATATTTTTAATAAATCAATTACTAATCAAGTAATTATTATTATATCTCGATAATGGAACGCGGTTATTATTATCCTTATTATTAAAGTTATTATTATTATTATTATTATTATTACTATATTCATATTTTTAATAAATCAATTATTAATCAAGTAATTATTATTATACCTTAATAATGGTGCGGTTATTATCACTCTTATTATTAGAGTAATTAGTATTATTACTATATTCATATTTTTAATAAATCAATTACTAATCAAGTAATTATTATTATATCTGGATAATGGAACGCGGTTATCATCTCTCACCTTTATTATTACAGTAATCATTATTATTATTACTACATTCACATTTTCAATAAATCAATTATTAATCAAGTAATTATTATTATACCTCGATAATAGTGCGATGAACGTTAATCCAAGACTAAATCGTTTCGCACACGATTTGCCTCGGACTATCAAAAGCTGTAGAACCGGATAATCGAGGTGCCAGCCGGATACAGATTAATATACGAAGAGAACTCGGACTCGGACCAAGAAACTTGCCCGCTCCCTTACAAAAATCGTATTAGCAGCGCGAAGAAATTAAAGTCTCGTCAAGTCTCAGCCGTCAGCTTCGAGACGGACGCCTCGAAACCGGCGGCGTTAAATCGTCCGGAGCTAAGAAGTAACCTCGATGAAGATCTAGGCGAGCAAAAGCCGTGGGATCCATTCGAAAGCGTTTAGGGGTCGCCCGGGCGTCGTCTACCGGCGTCGAAACACCTCCGGTGATCCCGTAGAAAGTGGGAAAAAGGTGTTGATTCGACTCGTCCCGGCCGAATCGAGGAATAGCAATAATTCAGGGCCCCGTCCATTAAGGTTGAAAGGAGAGCCATTAGGACGCGGAGAGCCCTCGATCCCGAGGCCAGGCACCGTACTTATATTTCTTGGATCGATCCACGATCGCCTAAATGTCGCCCTATATATCGCCCGGCAGCTGTAAAGAGACCTTAATTCGTGCGTAGCGTCGCGTCGTGACCAAACTGGTCCCTGCTGGCTTGGCCGTGGAGTTTCTCCCGTGCACCCTCCTCGGACACCCAGAGCTCTCTACGAATCCGCGGCGATCGGGGACGGATTCGACGCCGGATTACGAGTCGTTACATGAATCACCGGCGGTCCGACGTTTAATACTTAATAAACAGAGCTGCGTATTGCGTGTCACGAACCGTCGACATAACCTCGTCTTCATCCCCTCGCGTCGTTCCGGGGCCCCGTGAGGCAAGCCGAGGGGTTGTTTAAGCTTGCGTCCGTTTCGCGCAAGATGGACCAATTTATTTCGATTTATTATTATTATTATATTATTTATGCGATTTGATTTCGCGGCGAACAACGCGTTTCTGCTGCCCTCGAAATTATATATTAATAATATAAATAATTAGAAGGAATATATATAATATTATAATATATTATTATATATATATAATAATATAATAATTATATAATAATAATATATTATATATATATAACATTATAATATATATAATAATTAAAAGGTAATAAATAACTAGAAGGAAATAGATAATTAAAAAAACAATATATATATAATCAGTTTCCGAGTAGATAAGTAAATGAAAATACAGCAAATTTTTGAGCACAAAAGTGGTCAATTTGGGAACCGATTTTCACCAACTATAAAACCGAGTTATGTCAAGATAAACTAAAAAAAAACTAACTGATATAACTTATTATCTACAAAAACGAAGTTCGCAAGGCTCGAACAATCGTATCTCCTCTTCCGAAATTGTCCATTTTCGTGGAGAATCCTCAGGGTCAATTAGGAAGAATTTACTGTGCTCGAAAATTCGATGCTCCTCCGATTATAATATTTATGCGATTTGATTTCGCGGCGAAACGACGCGTTTCTGCCGGCCTCGAAATTCTCGAATTCAAGAGCACCGCCGATCCTCCCGAAGTCCATGAAAAGGGGTTACCCACTTCTAATTAGGAAGATATGCAAACGGCTCCACGAGCCAAGATAAGAATTATTTCGGATAACGCGTGAACACGAAACCCGCATTTCCGTGACCAGATACATTCGAAATTAAGTCGGGTTTTCCGGGCGCCGCAGCGTTACTATTCTTAATTGAACTGGGACACACGAAGCAGACGTCGAGCACGTTGCACTGAGTGAGACGCCTTTGGCAGGCGTCTCTTTTCGTCGCCATGATTCGAGCGATGTTTATCGACGTTCTTCAATGCGATATATGTGATTCGTGTGTGAAAGTAATATATGTTACTTTTGCTATTATTTATTTAGGGTTGTTATACGAAGGTGAAGAAAATATAGTAAGTTTGAGTTGTATGTGTTTGTGGTATTAGTATGTATATAATATAATATGATATGATATGATATGATATGATATAATATAATATAATATAATATAATAATATAATATAATATAATATAATATAATATAATATAATATAATATAATATAATATAATATAATATAATATAATATAATATAATATAATATAATATAATATAATATAATATAATATAATATAATATAATATAATATAATATAATATAATATAATATAATATAATATAATATAATATAATATAATATAATATAATATAATATAATATAATATAATATAATATAATATAATATAATACAATATAATATAATATAATACAATATAATATAATATAATACAATATAATATAATATAATATAATATAATATAATATAATATAATATAATATAATATAATATAATATAATATAATATAATATAATATAATATGATATAATATAATATAATATAATATAATATAATATAATATAATATATGGCATGACATGATCTATGATATGATATAGTATAATGTATGATACAATATGACATAATATATGGTCCATGATACAATATAATATAACAATAATATCACAAGTACAAAAATAATCACGTAACGAAGCATATTAAAGAAACAAAATTCTCAAAAAATCATAAAAATCGCGTTACCACTTGTTTCTCAACAGTTTTCGCACGACTCGTTTCAGCGGTCCGAGACGTCGCAAAAGAAACTGCAAGTGCACGCTCCCGAATTGGCTATTTGCTCGACCGCGCGCACCTTTCGTCCTAATTCGATCGGCGATTACGTTCGCGAGCGGGGCTCCAGTTACACCGGTGTCCTCACCGTGCAAGATGACGAAGATTCCAGTCTCCGACCAGGTTGGTAATGCACTTTGTGTTCACGGGGGAACGAGTAGGATCGGGCGAGTAGAGGTGCAAGCCGGTCGTCGCGCCGTTAATTCGATTAATTACGCGTTTACGTGGCGGCGCGCGCGCGCGCGCGAGCGAGCGAGCGGGCCTCAGCAGTATGCCCACGGTTCAAGTTTCATCGGGGTCCACTGGCTGGCGAGCGTCGCGCCGCAGGTGAAACCGAAAATTGCTCGATCGCCGATCGAAACTATGCTCACGGATCGGTGGCATCGTTTATGGCCGCGTTTACAAAAGCCCGATTCTCGACGGGGATAAAGAATTGTTCGAACAAGTGGAATGATTTGTGAGTATTAGGAATATCGATTTATATTTATGGAATATCAATTTATGAATGATGTTGGATAAATTGATTAATTTGTGAATATTACGAATATTAACCCTTTGCACTCGATGTAATTTTAACTGTAAATCTAAAATCGTCTTTCCGAGTTGTAGTATACTTTTATTTTTACAAGACAAAGCGCATTTTATGAGTACGAAATTGAGTCTCGCGATTCATGCAACGGTTACACTTTCCAATAATGTTCAAAATCTAAGCTTTGATAATATAAAAATGTTCTTAGAACGTGATATAATAATTAATTAATTATTTAGTGGTGCCTCAGGGTCACCAATCGAGTGCAAAGGGTTAATTTATGAGTAATATGAAATATATTTGTTAATTTGTGAATATTAATGTATAATAAATCTATTAATTTATGAGTATTAATATACAATAACGATTTATTAATTTATGAACATTAATATACAATAACGATTTATTAATCTATGAATATTAATATACAATAACGATTTATTAATCTATGAATATTAATATACAATAACGAGTTATTAATCTATGAATATTAATATACAATAACGAGTTATTAATCTATGAATATTAATATACAATAACGACTTATTAATTTATGAATATTAATATACAATAACGATTTATTTGAATAAAATATTTGATCAAAGAGAATTAATTCGTACAATTACACTATATAAATATTTATTCAAAATAAACCGAATAAGTCCCAAATCCGTCTGTCGTCGGCGAATTTTCCGTCGACGAATTGTCGTCGCGAATTTTCCAAGACCCGAAAAATATAGTCAACGCACCGTCGATCTCGCCTCTTCCATTTCAATTACGACCGAACGAAACACTTCGATCTTACAAAGTCCTGTTTTCGGTCTTCAGCATGGCAATCTTTGCGTGAAACGGTGTTCATATTCGCGACGCGATGCGCTACAGCTCGACGAACACGCGTAACGCTCGGAGCGGCACCCTTCGAATCGAAAGAAGCGCCCTCGGCGCGAAGGGGTTGAACGCGGCGTACCGAGCGGAACCAATCTCTCGAACCGAGATCCAGAAAACCAATCGAAACGTAACGCGATCGCGATCCGCGCCTCGCCGAAAAAAGAACGTCACCTCGCAAAAAGCCGTGCCCGAAGAGTGTTTCGCGGAGGTGCGAAGTTGCGAAGGCGCGGAGGTGCGCGGCGGCGCTGGGTCGACGGTCTCGCGGGGTGGAGGAGGAGGCGAAGGAGGAGGAACGCACACGTGAATCCGTCACGCGACCTTCCTTCGTTCCTTTCTTCGTTCGCCGGTGTTTCATTCATACGGTGCCGGAGCGAGGCGTGTGTATAGAAGAGGAGACGACGAGCGGGGTTACGTGTACACGACCGAGACCGTAACGCGCTGTGCTTGTCGGCACATGCGCTCGTTGCGCTGGTTACGGCGCGAGTACTTAGGCGAACCCCCGGACTCAATGAACTGCCGACTACTGGTTCAGGTAGCGAGGAAGGAAGTGCGCACCGAGAGAGAGTCTAGCAAAACCGGCTGCCTCGTTTCGCGTTCGCTCGTGTTTCTCTGTTATAATACGCGCGCGCGCGAGCGTTCGTTTATCCACCATCGACGCGTGCGCGTGTGCGTGCGTAACCGCGCGCGCGAGCGCGCACCCGGCAAAAGGGTTCTCTCTCGCACGCTATGATTGGTAGTTTGCGGGGTGATCCGCCACGGTCCGGCCCGCGAGACCAGCGATTTACGTGCTCCTAACACTTTATCGGGTCCGTTAATCCTGCCGATCGATCGAGAGAGCGGCGATCGATCGATCGATCGCGGCGGGGATGCGCCGCGCGGACCGCGAATAACCGGTGATTTCCTTAATTCCCGGCCAGCCTTTCTTTCTCCCCCCCTCTCCTTTCTCCCTCGAGAGAGCGAGAGAGCTCTCTCTCTCTCTCTCTCCAGGCACGTTCTTTCTTTCCTCTTTCCTCGCGTTCACCTTCGTCTTCCGATGCGTGTTGTCCATCTGCTTGTTTATTCCGGGTCCCGGGCACTGCTTAATTTCTGTTTGATTGCAGCATCTGCCGCCGCGATCGTCTTCGGGAACAGGGGAACCGTGCGATCCCGAATCGTTAAGGGGTTGCCACCGGCCCGAAGTCGCGAGCGAGCGACTCGGCTACGCTTTCGTAGATCTCGCCGGGACGGCTGGGTGCTATTGCGCGCGCGAGCGCCCTAGCTTCTTCGCGGATTTATGAAATGGCGGGTTGCGAGTCAAAACTCGCTGCGAGTGTCGGAGCTTTTGTAAATAGCTGTCTCTTGTCACCGGTTCGCTTGCGACTCCGGTGCTCTGTCGTAGATCTCTCCGAGAGGGCTGGGTGCTATTGCGCGCGCGAGCGCCCTAGCTTCTTCGCGGATATATGAAATGGCGGGTTGCGAGTCAAAACTCGCTGCGAGTGTCGGAGCTTTTGTAAATAGCTGTCTCTTGTTACCGGTTCGCTCGCGACTCCGGTGCTCTGTCGTAGATCTCTCCGAGAGGGCTGGGTGCTATTGCGCGCGCGAGCGCCCAAGCGTCTTCGCGGATCTATAAAACGGCGGATTGCGAGTCAAAACTCACCGCGAGTGTCGGAGCTTTCGTAAATAGCTGTCTCTTACCACTGGCTCCGGTGCTCTTTTATAGATCTCTCCGAGAGCGCTGGGTGCTATTGCGCGCGCGAGCGTCCAAGCGTCTTCGCGGATCTATAAAACGGCGGATTGCGAGTCAAAACTCACCGCGAGTGTCGGAGCTTTCGTAAATAGCTGTCTCTTACCACCGGCTCCGGTGCTCTTTTATAGATCTCTCCGAGAGCGCTGGGTGCTATTGCGCGCGCGAGCGCCCAAGCGTCTTCGCGGATCTATAAAACGGCGGATTGCGAGTCGAAACTCGCCGCGAGTGTCGAAGCAGGTATTTTGTAAATATCCGCCTCTCTAATAGAACGTCGGATTTTATGTGTCGAAGGGGGCTCCCTTTCGCGGTGAATCGACGGCTCGATTGGCTCGAATGGCGCGTCGATCCCTCGAGGAGACACCCAGCGCGAGCGCGATCGAGCCGGTCGAGTGCGCGAAGCGGGTAAAAGGAGGAAAAGGATGGAAAAGGTGGAACTGTGCGGTAGAAGCGGGGGCCGGAAGTGGTTCCATCTGGCTCCCCCGTTGGTCTGACCTGTTGAACCACCTCGTGACCGGAAGTATGCCATACACCTACGGGCACCATGCTCGTCCCTCGTCCCTGCGGTGCACGCCACGAAAACAACAAAGGCTTCTTTCTGCCCCGTGACACCTTATCATGCCCCTTGTCGGCCTGTTTACTTGATTACACGGCCATGATTTCACCCCCTCCCCCCTCCTCCTCTTCCTCGGACCGCGCTGCTCCTTTGTCGAGATAGCATCCTTGAAAATCTCGTCGGTCCTTTAGGAGTCTTGCGAATTTGTCTGCGGCATCGATTAAATATGTGGTTAAATGTTGCGGTTATTATTGTTAAATTTGGTATCGATCGGTTAGGTGTGGGTGACGCTAATTTTTTAACAATTTTGAAAGTTCATTTCTGTTGTAATATATTCGAAAGGACTGAGTTTTGCTAGGATGTTTCGTATAGGAAAGAGTTCTAATGTCAGCTGTGATATTGCATTATGATAAATTTTAACTTTCTAGGTTCTGTTTAATTAATTCAATTGCACTGACTTTGCGGGAATTTTAATGATTGATTATCGACGCTGGACGTGTTGGGATCAAACAGTAACAGTTTCATCGTTGCCAGTGTCCCTTCGATTGTAAGATTGAAAACAGTTTACAGCTGGAGGCTGTAGTTTTATGTCATCAATGTACAGGGTGTCCCAAAACTATGGTACTTCCGAGAAGCGAGGGATTCCTGAGGTGATTCGAAGTTACTTTTTCCTCGGCGAAAATGCAATCCGCGGCTTCGTTTACGAGTTATTAGAGAGAAACGGTGACCAACGAGAGGCGCGAGGCGGCCGAGCCAATCAGTGGAACTGGACCGCCTCGCGCCAGCCGCGCTCGCTTCTCATTGGTCGCTGTTTTCCGTTGATAACTCGTAAACGACGCCTCGGGGAACAATTTCGTAAAGGAAAAAGTTACTCGAAATGCCCTCAGCAACCCCTAATTTCCCGGAGGTACCATAATTTTGGAACATCCTGTATTACAATTACAATTGTAATACAATTAATATTATTAATATTATTAATATTAATGTAATACAATTTAATATAAAATAGAAACCGGTTTGCGGTTTGAAAATTAAAAACTCTAGTTTCCAGTTCAAAGAATTACAAACTAAAAACTTCCCCTAAGCAATTAGCGTCTTTATAACGATCAGAGCCGAAACAGTTCGCCCGCCGAAATCTCGCAAGGTCTCCTGTAAATCGAGAAACCGTAAACCTCGAACGCGCCGTGAAAGAAACCAGGCAACGCGGAAGCGACGCGTGTCAGAGGCCAGAGTGCCCGAAAAGACTGGTTCGATCCAAGATGGCCGACCGACACGCTCGAGAGAAACGAATTTACGAGCGCCGTCGCTTTCGACACTTTGCGGGACAGGCTCCGTGTTCACGGGCAAAATAAAGGGTAGGGAAGAATGCGATTCGCGCCGGGGAACAATGGGGGGATGTCGATGCGTGCCCGAGACAGGTCCGGGGCATTATGTTGCCCGCGCACAATGGCTCGCGAGGAGCAGCATGCGCGCTGCGCGCGGTAATCTGTCGCCCTGTGCGAGTACTTATGCGTTTTTGTCGCGGAGGGGTCAGCAACGAGGGGTGCGTGGGGTGCCTCGCACCCATCGTGTTTTCGCAACGAGTGACGTCAGTGGGTTACGGGCTCGGTGAAAGCGTCGGAAGGGCGGCGAGAGGGGGTCGTCTAGCCGGAGGGGGTCTCGAAGCTCGCGGACGGATCGCTTTTCACCGATCACGAATATTCGGGATGCGCTTCAGTATGAATTTCTTTTTGACTTATCATTGGCGTCGCCGTTCCTTCGTCGATCCATTCGATCGGAGTGAACGCCTTTTTCTCGGAATTATTGGGTTGGCAACTAAGTAATTGCCGATTTCAGTTGTAGATGTCTCTCACTCCCATTTTTATGATATCCGTAAATGTTATATTATAAAATTATTATTATTATTATTATTATTATTATTATTATTATGTTATTTTTTAGAAACTATTACAAAGGACGAATGAAAAATGTACATAGCGTAGAGAACATATTGATTATCAATAAAAGAAATACTGTAAACGCCGTTGCAATATTATGTCAGTAACTTAATATTATTATATTAATAACACTCCATGTTTTCTTTCAAATAAAACCGTGGCACCCAGGGCAAGATGCGCTAAATTTGCGCGGCAGTCAATGGGTTAACCCGTTCGAGTCCCAAGCAGCGCGACCGCGCTGTTCAGATCTTGCGTCGCGATGAAGCTTTAATGACACACACACATCGCATAGCTGCTTTTTCCCATTTTATTTCTTTTCGTTTCGTTTGTCAATCTTGACGAGCGCCATCGCGCCGCTTGGTTCTCTTCGCGAGCAATTAAGACGAGCGCTATCACGCTGTTCGCCACTTTTCGACCGTGTTTTCTGAATGACCTCTGGGACTCGAACGGTTAATTAACCTTAAAAATAGTCACCTGGACAGTTGACAATCATCGCGGACGAAAATAGGTTAGAATGCTAAGCGAGCGAACGTAGGGCGCCGCGCGTCTCGCAACAACCCCCGAAACGACACCCCGTTCAGAATGTAAAGGTTGCGAGCGTGTAGCGCCCGAAAGGTCAATCCGGGGCCGACTCGCGAGGAAGACTCGCGACAAATAGAAAAGGGTTGAAAAGGTCTCCACTGTTGCAGTCTTTCTCGACGACGCGACCAAAATCATCCCCGATCGCGCCGCGGAACGCTGCGATTTCCAGATCTCGCGGAACAATTTCCAGGATAATCAGGGTACACCGACCAACCCCTTCGCTGTAATCAAATTATCGGATCGGATTCGGGGCACGGGCGGGGCCCGGCCGAATCGTGTTCCGGTGTAACCCGTTCGGGCGACGCCTCGCCTCGCCTCGCCTCGGCTCGGCGAGCGGCTCGCGCGGAGTGTATCGCGGCGCGTAAGAAGAGCGTAATGCGCTTAAAAAGAAGGGTATGACGTCACGAGGAGGTGGCACGCCGCGGCGCGTGCCGTCGGATGGGGTACGCGAGTTTATCGTGGCCCCGTGGAACAGAGACAAGAGACGCGAGCAGGGTAACCGGTGCAGCCGGGGGTTGGGGGGGAGGGAGGGAGGGTGGCAGGGAGGAAGGAAGGAAGCAGAAAAGCTGTGGCCAAGGAGACAGAGGCAGAGAGAGAGCGAGAGAGAGAGAGAGAGAGAGAGAGAAAGAGAGAGGTCCGAGAGAGCGAGCGAGAGAGAGAGAAAGGAAGAAGACAGGCGCCCCGAGGAGTCTACGACAGGCTCGCATGCAGGCAAGAAGTCCGCACGAGTGGCTGGGGTGTCGTACAGGGGCCTAGGTGGTGGGGGTGGGCGCGTGCAGCCGGCCTGCAGCTGCCTCGTTCGCCGGCCCCGGCCCCTCGAGCCCCGCGCCCTTAAACAAGAGTTCCCCGTACCCCTCCAAGAGCCGGTCACGTCGCGAGCCACCGGCGCAGCCGCTACCCACCACCCCTCTAGTTCCCCGCAACCCCTCTCTCAGGGGACCCGGCGGGACCACAATTATAAGTAGGGGTGCTCCCGGCTTACTACTTCCAGTCGAGGGTTGCACGCCGTTGTGTAGACGCGAGGGACACGTACGGGTCCTTTCCAAACGCTACCAGCGCACGCGTGTGTAACCGCCAATCGTAACAGTTTCAGAGTTTTCGTATTCTTCGGGTACGCAGAGACACGCGGGACTTACCGAAGAGAGAGAGAGTTCTTTCGCCGGAGAGTTCTTCGCCACTCCGTTCTCTTCCGCACGATCCGCTCTGGGAACCGCGGTTTATCGTGACGCGATAAAACGATAGGAGATAGAAAGAAATCGGAGACCAAGCAACGACGACGACGGACACACACGTATTCGTACGGTTGATCCGGCGGCGCGCGGTTCGCAGGATAACAGAAACCGGGACACAAGGCAACGTAACGCCGGTCGTCGAACCAACCGAGATCGGAGGACTCGCCATCTGTCGATCGCGCACGCCGCAGTGTCTCGTGACCGATCGACGTCGCGCAGTGCTTGCCGGAGTAACCGCGGTGTGGCGCTAGTGTCTCGGCCGTTTTAGTGGCGCGCGCGCGGAAACCCCGTGGATCCCCGGATCATCGTAGCCGAGCGACGAAGAGGACGAAAGAGAGAGAGGAGCCGAAAGAGGATAGGAAAAGTGCGCATTCGAGGGAGGAACGATTTAGCCTGCCGAAGATCGCGTACACGCTACGAGGCACTTTCACAAGGAAAACGACCGGGAGTCCGGTGTACGCGGGCCAAGGGGCGCATCTCTGGATCCCAGTAGTAGTCGAGCCGCGGAGCGGTGCCATTCGTGCCGGTTCTCTTCTTCGCGTGTTACTTACTCCTCTCGTCTCGTTTTCTCCCCCCTCCCGAACCACCAGCACCCCCACCCCGGCCCTTAGAAAAACTTCCCCTCGCTCGAAACGAAGCACATTGACTCTCCCTCTCTCCCCCCCGCCCCTCCACGTTTGACTCTTGCTCGCACACACGACGAAAGGGTACCCTCGCTCCACCTCCGCCGGTGCTGTTACCACCACCGTAGACGCGCGTCGTCGTCGCCGAGGTTCCCCCACCATCGTCGGACGGCCGCTACCGCCGCCGATATACTCCCCTCCGTTCGCCCCCACCACTTTCTCCTCCAGCGGCGCTGTGCCACCACCGCCGCCACCACCACCACCACCACCACTCTTCCGGGCCGACACTCTTGCCGAGGGAATTATTCCTCACGGTTCGTCGACGGCCAGTCAGTGCGCGACTCGTCGTTGTTGCGACGGTTGGCGAGGCGAGAGTGGTGTCGTACCGTGTGCCTTTTTTTTTCTCTCTCTCTCACATTGGCCCTCAAAGCCGGCGAAGGATAATTATGCTCGTGGCGGATCGTCGCGACTCTCGTCGACGTAGTGGCTCGTGCGACGCGAAACAACGCTCCACGCGGGCGTAGTTACGAGATACACGTATACTTCTGATCGAGGGGACCGCGGATTAAACGGCGACCAAACATCGTTGCGACGACAACAAGAGAGGATCCGATACAACAATATATATACATACATACATATATTACACGGGGAGAGCGTGTGTCCGATTGTATCTAGGCGGCCACAGAGAGTTGTACGCGTGCAGCGAGAAAAAAAAGGGGAAAAAACCAAGCGACTCGCCGAAAGGATCGCGCGCGCGCTCGGCACCCGGTGTGTTTCACCTAATTATCCTACGCACGACTGCATTACCATCCGATATACCCTGGACGAAGCTGTTCGACGACTCTCGGCGTCCCACGGATAAATGGAATAAAGTGTGTCACAGGCAGTGTTCAGTGATCTCGCGCGTGATATATATATTTATATATATATATATAAATATTATATTTGCATTATTCGTATCACCTGCTCGGGCGGCGTACGTGAAAAATTTTACGGTTAACGTACCTAGAGTGTATATTATTATTATTATTATTACCATCATTATTATTATTATTATTGCAGTGCGACCATATAGGACAGAGAAGTGACGCGAGTTCATCTCGTTGTTTATTTTTTTTTCTTATTCTTCCTCGTCTGCTTCGTCGTCGTCGTCGTCGTTGTCGTCGTAATTCGCGTTTTTCGTTCGGTATTCCGATCCCGATTCTATCGCGCGACGAGAATCGCCGGGCAACGACAAGTTCTACGACACTTTGCACGCATCGGAGAGGATTAACAACCGCCGACTGGGGCACACACCACGTTGCGCGTCGGCTCGTCGTCGGCTGAGAGAGAGCAAGATATTCAGTAGAGAGAGGTTGCGACGCGAGGACGCGGCGACGGTGCGTGTTACACCTTGTGTTAAACACCTCGTAAACGGCGGTTCACGGTGGGCTATGCAGCCTCGCGAAACCCAAGCGAGGAGGTAACGCCGACGAGCACACACACCTGGGCACCACGGTCCACACGCATCCGCCGTCGACGAAGCACCGGCGGCGTGTAAACATCCGACACCCAACAACCACCAAACATGTGGACCACGATGCTCGTGTGGACGGTCGCCGTCGTGCTATTGCCGACACCCCGAACGGTAAGCATATTATTCTTTTTCTTCGACTCGACGCTGTTCTCGTTTCGCTTCCCTCCTCCTCCTCCTCCCTCTGCTCCTGTTGCCCCGCGAGCCGAAAACGAACGCGTTCCAAAACGAAATCTGTTTCTCCCTCGCGCAGCAACACCGCCGCCGGTTCGACTTTTATCGGTTCGACGAGTCCTCGAACGTTCAATTTCGAACGGCCGAGTCATCATATTTCACTCTCGTGTATTTTTGGCCGCGAACCGCCGTGTTTCGCGTTCGCCCGGAATCGTCATCTTTCGCGCCGCCGCGAAATATATGTTCTCACGGCGGCTGGACCAAGGACGGATTTCTCGACGGACGCGAACCAGCGGCGCCTACAATTTTCCAATTACCGCCGCGCCGCGGCACCCCTGGGCAGAGCAGAGAGCGCGTTTGCCTGTTTTCTCCTTCGGTCGCCGGACTCTCGCGACGCGGCGCGTCGGGAGGGACGGTCCGTTGACGAACGAACGAACGAACCGTTGATACGTCGCGAGGACGCGTGGCGCGCTCGCTTCGTCCACCGACGCGCACCGAAAGGATTATGTATCTTGTGAACGGGCATCGAAACGGATCTCGCGTTACGTTGTGTCGTATCGTCGTCGTCGTCGTGAAATCTCGACAGGGATACGTTTGTCAACTCCGGCGGGCCTGGTGCGGCCCGACCTTCGCCGGCTGCCGATGAATGGCGCGATGTTTTGGTTCGGATTCCAAGAGGTTCCCGTCTGTCAAACCGGTCGCCTCTCGCCGTAAGCTCTGTTGGTATTTACGGATAAAAACGACGACGCGTCGATCGGCTCTCTCGTTCAGAATAGAATCCCTCGGTCTACATATTTATCGGCGGCCTCTCTCTCTCTCTCTTTCTCTCGGGTATTTCTCGCTCTTTCTCTCGCGTCTTTCTCGCTCTTTCTTTCCCGTTCGCCGCCGCGTCCCCGCGCGCACCCCTCCCGCCTAATTGAGCACTTGCGTAAGTGCGATCGCGGCTTATATTTATCCAACCTATATCGCGGCTGACCGCCTCGATCGCGGATCCTCGAGGCTCCGAGAAAACGATCCTCTCTCTCTCTCTCTCTCTCTCTCTCTCTCTCTCTCTCTCGATTCGGCACCGGAGGATCGCGTGTTGTCTTGCGTCAAGGCTCGTTCCTTTTTTCCCCTGGCCGCCACCCCGCGGCTCTGCCCAACTGTATTCTTCCTGGGAGAGATGTTTTTTTCCCTCCCGTGGTTCCCGGCTCTCTCTCCTTCTCTCTTCACGGAGAGAAAGATCAAGAGAGAGAAAGAGAGAGCAGACGAGCACGAACCGGCCGCAGACTCGAGCCATCCGGCGAAACAGGAGAAAAGGCAACAGTATTCGCCGCTTGTACAACAACTCTAAATCTGGATCCACTCTTTTAGAAGTGTCTAGCGCGCGCGCGCGCGCTCGCCCTGCTCGTCCTTTTCTCGCGCGTTGTCTTCTGCGCGCCGTGTTCTCCTCGACCTTCGCGGAGAGGAGACATCCTCGGAAATCGGCGCGGATCGGCGCCGCTCTCTTTCTCTCTTTGTCTCTCCTCTCTCGCTTCGACCGCGTCGCGCCGCGTCTCTAGACAGAATGAGGGCGGAGGGAGGGAGCTAGGAAGAGCGACGGTGTCCTCAAAGGGTTGCCACTGGAAATTGTTTTGTGACGAAATAACGTCGGTTGTTGTATCCGTAAATAGTCGGCGGCGGCCATTCCCGTTCCGAGAATAGCGCTCTAGCGCGCCAAAAATGAGGATTCCTCATCGTAGCGGCGGAGCGCGCGCGCGCGCGCACCACGGCAATCTTTCTCTCTCTCTCGATCTCTGTAGCGGCGCGCTTTGCGTTTTACGAGACGCAATCGGAATATCTCTGTTCCCGAGCCGCGGAAGCCTCGCGCGTTCTTTCCCTTTGTATATTTTTCGATGCCGCTCGTAAAGCGCCGCCATGTTTGCTTTGCGAAACGATCGGCCGTCCATTGAACGCCGCGGGAAAGAAAGAAGACGCGGGGATCGTATTTCCAGCGGAATAACTCGCGAAAAAGATTCGCTCTTCGGTCTTCGATTCGTTTATTCTTCGCCGATTCCCGTCGTCGTCGTCGTCGTCCCCCACCCACACTCCTCTCTCCGTCGCCGGTGCTGCTTCCCCTCCCCAGCGCCGCCGATTTCGAAGCGGAGCCCGCGAGAGCATTCTTTCCGGCGGCGGAACCACGGGGGAGAGAATTTTTTCCGGGAAGGAAATCGACGGTGTTCGACGGTCGTCGTCGTCGTCGTCGTCGCGCGTCGAAAAATCGCGGGTAAATTGCGGGCTCCGAGGGTGTAATGGACGGGAGGACCGAGGCGACCGGCGAGATCGTAAAACGATCCGATCGCAGGCTCGATAGTAAGGTTAGTGCGCTCCTCTCGTTCACGTGAGACACGATATATGTATAGTTTTGCTCGGCTATACAATGTCTCGTGGGAAGGCTCGCTTGTCTGCTGCCGGCTGCGCGTCTCTCCTTCTCCCTCCACCTCCTCCTCCTCCTTCTTCGCTCTCCTCCTCCTCCTCGTCCTCTCTCCTCCTCCGCCCTTTCTCTCTTCGCCGACCTGTGCGTGTGTGTAGGTGCGTGCGCCGCGTCCCCGCGAGCCATTGTCCGCAGTGGTCAAGAACTGTTGGCCGTAGCGAGAGTGGCCCGCGACGAGAGGGTGGGCACGGAGAAATATTGACGCAACGGCTCTGTTTACACTGGATACTGTCGCCGGAGAAAAACGGCCGCCCCTCGGATCACCGTCGCCGGGACGACGCGACGCCTCGAAAAGCCTCCGCGATGCGAGAACCCGTCGATCACTCTTCGATCTCTCCCTTCGAGGTCCCTTCGATCCCCCTTTCGATCCGCCGCGTTTCGACCGGCCCGGACAACTATGTATGTACTCCGTCGCGAGAACCGATTCCCGCTTCGGTCACTGATTTCTGTTTCTCCCGTCTCTCGTACGTATTATCTCTAAAAGTATAATATTAATATTTATAAAAATAATAGAAAAATAATATAAAAGTCTCTCTCTGAAAGTATTATGTTGAAAAAGTATTATTTTGGTATAGAAGTATTATTAGCTCCGTGCCCACGTGCACGTGCCATCGATGGTACATGCTTGCATGTTTATTTAATGCGTTAAACAATATTAAACATTGAACGTTATTTAATAGGTTCGTAGCAAATACAGAACACTGAAGAATTAATTTATACCGAAAGAACGGGTCTTGAGAAGTTTGTTTTATTGTTATACGTATATGTATATGTATATACGATAATTAATAGTTACATATAATATATGAGTTTTAGTAAAATATCAAATTTTATTTTCGGGACACTTTTTCAAATTTCTTTCCTTTAAAAACTGCAACTTGTAACTAAAATACAGGCATTAATACAGTGAGAACGTATCACGTGCTCCATGAAAGTACAGTAATGTCTCCCCAATTGACGCTCAGATTGTGCCACGAAGATGGACAATTTGGGGAGAGGAGATACGATTATTCGAGCCTTGCGGTTTATTTTTATAGTTATAAATTGTCCACAATTATTAAAACGAGCCGCAAGCCTCGAACAATCGTATCTCCTCTTCCCAAATTATCCATTTTAGTGGACAATCTGAGCGTCAGTAAGGGAGACATATCTGTGGACAATCTGAGCGTCAATTAGAGAGACATAGTAATGTCTCAGTAGTGTCATAGTAGTGTCCCATAGTAATGTATACAGTAGTATACATTAAGAATTCCCGCTATTTCCTTTTGAATCGTCGTAAACTTCATCATGAATCTAATTTCACCTCAATTTAATTCCTTTCCTTGACTTTTTAAATTGCGGCGAGTATGTAAAGGGTTAAAGTACAAGTATTTCCGGAAAGTGTCGACAGTGTTTGGATCCCTAACAGTCTAACGAATTCGAGCCGACCAAACGGTCCATTACGATACATTATAATTAATAATTGTTCCATGTCACCGTTTAAAAAACGTCGAAGCGCACAAAATTGTTTCCTCCGTTGTTCCGTGCCTGCGCCACTGCGATTACAAAGTAGCCTCCGCCGGATTCGTCCTGAAACCGTAATACATATACATATAAATATACACGTAACACGATTTTCGCGAAGACTCCTCGGAGCGGAGCAATCGGTCGCTGCTTGCGCGGGGGTCGTCCCCGACCCGGCCGCCGGCGGGCCTCGAGGGAACGGCGCGTTCCGTACGATAATACGTTTACGGGCTGGCTTCGTTTTTCACGCCTCGGGAGACGCCCTTCGTGTTCCACATGATCGTTGGCGGCGCGCGTGGCGAGATGTCCATCTGCGCCTCTGCTCTGCCCCAACCCGTTTTTTCCACGCTCGCGTCGCATCGCGTCGCGTCTCGCCGAGCAAACACAGAGGGAACGAGAGAGAAAAAGAGAGAGAGAGAGAGAAAGGGGGACGGGGATTGCGGGGGAGGAGATAAAAGACAGCGAACGAGAAAGAAAAAGCGTTTTTTGCCGGGTCACTCGCGCAGATATCTTCTCCGCTCCTACTGGGAGACACGCGTGCGCAAAAACTCGGTTACACACGTGCTGTCGGGTTGCCGCGCGTCTCTCTCTCTCTCTCTCTCTCTCTCTCTGTCTCTCTGGCTCTCCCTTTGCTCTCTGGCTCTCCCTTTGCTCTCTGCCCTCTGCTTCGGGCACGAGGCGACCCCCGACGTCGGGCGATCCGGCCGAGTCTGTCGCGATCGGCCCGCTTTTCGGCGGGCCAGACGGCTTCGGGGAAACGTGTAAACAGAGCGTCGAAAGGGCCATGTGTCTCCGAAAGACAGAGAGAGAGAGAGAGAGAGAGGGGGATGACGAACCCCGTCTGGGCGCCTCGCCGATACCTTGGGGGGTCCGCGGTGTCAGTCAGGTGCGTCGCCGGACGTCTGTGTCTTTCGCACTCTGCGAACAGCATCCTAATGAATGGCTGCGTTGTCTAGCCGGGGAGATCGCAAGGATACCGGCGAGAACTCATTGTAGGTCGTAAACGTCGTGCGACCGCTACCGAATTCTCCGCCGGTTCTGTGGCAACTCTGCGCAGCCGACGAGATTAACCCCGGCGGGTACGTTACGGATCACGAGACTGATTCGTCTTTCGAGCTAGGATAGAATTAAATGAATTAAAGAAATTCAAATGAATTAAGTGAATTAGATAAATCCAAATGAATTCACGTATATCCAAATAAATTCAAGTAAATCCAAGTCCGAAGTCCAAATAAGCAAGCCCGAATAAGTTCACATAAATCCAAATAAATTCAAATAAATCCGAATAAATTCAAATATATCCAAATATATTCAAATAAATTCAAATATATCCAAATAAATTCAAATAAATCCAAATAAATTCAAATAGATCGAAATAAATTCAAATAGATCCAAATAAGTCGAAATAAATTCAAATAAATCCAAATAAATCCAAATAAACCCAAATAAATCCAAATAATCTCAAATAAAGCCAAATAATCTCAAATAAAGCCAAATAAACTCGTACCCAAGGGATTAACATTGTCGCCCCATCTCCTTACGAGTCAATTCGTAGAGTAATCGTCGGCCAACAACCCCGAATCCCAGTCCCGATACCGGAGCCAAATACCTCGACGCTCTTCTCATCTCGTAAAAGACGAGAACCCATCTTGCCCATCGATCTCCGTTCTAAACACTGACGCGGGCCCGATGTTTTCCAGGTGAACGCCTCGGGGGTGTTCGAGCTGAGGCTGAAGTCGTTCGTGAACGAGTACGGGAAGGACAGTCTGGGCAAGTGCTGCTCGGGCAGCACGTCCAAGACCGGCGAGTGCTCGGGCGTTTGCAAAACCAGGTTCAGGGTATGCCTGAAGCAGTATCAGGTGAAGATCGACACGACGACGCCGTGCACGTACGGCGACGTCGTCACACCCATCCTCGGCGAGAACATCGTTAACCTGAGCCCCAACGTCGCCATGCCGAGCTTCACCAACCCCATCAGATTCCCGTTCGAGTTCACGTGGCCGGTAAGTCTCTGTGTATATAAATATATATATTTATGTGTGTACGTTTGTATGGAATGCGTGTGCGCGCGTGTGCGTCCGCATCGTGTAATAAAACGCTTCGCAAACAGGCGACGGATCTGGCCGGATGTTCCGCGCGGGGTCCCACGCTTTTGCGAAACGGAAACGAACCGGTCGCGGCGGCGCTCCGATCCTCTCTCGGTCGAAGAGAATCGTTTAATTTCCGCGTAGGTTGCGTAACGATCGCCGGTCGCCGCCGCCGCCGCGCGCGGCCGCCATTTTGGTACCGTTTCGACGGGCGAAGGCCGGCGCCGGTCTCCCCTTCGTTAGCGATCCGCAGACCGGAGATCGTTCTTAGGCAAATGGAATCCGACATAAATTAAACATTGTCGTCGACGCGGATTTACGAGCGCGATCGCGATCCGCGATAATATAACTGCCGGAGTCGCGAGCGATTCTTGTTCGCCGTTTTTTCTTGTTTGTTCCTCGTCGCCTTTTTTAACGTTCTCTTTTTCTTCCTCTTTTTTTCTTTCTTTTTTTTTTGTAACCCGAGCATCGATTAGCATGCGATCGCGTGCTGCGGAAAACGGAACTCGCGCCGCGGTTACGGCGGTTACGACAACAAAACAACAACAACGCACGCGGCGAGACATCGAATCGCGCGCGCCATCCGTTCTCACGTCGATCGGATCGTTTTACCAGAGACATTTTCCTCGCCGGCTAAACGGAACAGGCCTATTACACCATCTTTAATAACCGGGAATTAACCGCTGTTTAGCTGTTCCGGCGATTCCCGCGATACCGCGAGTCTGCCAGCTCTACCTCGCCGGTAGCCGATTATAAAATTGTGTTCGCGTTAATAGCCGGATTGGGACGCCGTTTCATTGTAAATGTGTTCTTTCGCTTAACGCCGGATTTGCTCGGATCTTTTCGGTATTCGTCTTGAAACTTGGGCTCGAATTGGATGATTTATTCGATCGGGGCCTGTGAAAGGGTCTTGTACATAGGGTCATAGGGTCATATACATCTTATACATTGTATAATTTCAAACGATCTTATTTTCTTCACATTTATTATCGTATTTATTATTTTCTTCGTATCGTACTTATTGCATAAGATTGAATTAAATGATTTAGTCGGTCGGGGCCTGTAAAAGGGCCTTAATTTTAGACAATCTTATTCTCCTCACATTTATTATTATCGTATTTATTATTTTCTTCGTATCATACTTATTGCATAAGATTGAACTAAATGATTTATTCGATCGGGGCCTGTAAAAGGGCCTTGATTTACTTCAAACAATTTTTATCTTCTCGATATTTATTATTCTCTAAATCCCAGCAAGTTCGTTATCCTTGAACATCGATAATTATTTATTGGTAATAATTACTTCTTTTAGCCGTTTTCTTTTTTAATTTATTCAATTGCTTCTTAACGCTTCGACGGCCGGAGTCACGTGTACGTGATTTCGCGAAGATTTGAGTTATAGAAATCGATGCGGTGCAGGTTTTCAAAAAATGTATCACGATTATTTTGTTAACAAAATTTATCCTTTTCATATATATATATATATATTATATATTATTATTATATTATTATTATTATTATTATATATTATATATTGTATATATATATGTGTATATATATATATATATTTAAGAATAAACAACGCGAGACCAGCGAGACAATAAAATGTTCGTGTCGATAAAATCGAAACTAAAATCTGCTGCCGGAACGAGAAACGAACAACTTCCTTATCCGCCTTCATTTGTTCGGGGATGGATGGGGGCAGGAGGGTATTCAGTCGTGGCCAAGCAGTCTTCCGAGCGTCGGGGAACACCGGGGCGAGAACAGAGGGTGCCAAGCCTCGTAAAATATCCCGGCTTCCGTCGCGATCGATAAGGGATAATTGAAAAGTAAATTGCCCCGATAAGAGAAGCGAGCCGACCCGTCTTTTTAACGGCTAATTATCGCTCGGCCGTGTTATCTCCGGCCGAAGAAAGGAAGTTACGCGCATACGTAATGTCCCGGGTACATGGGGGCGATCAGTTCGTTAAAACCGTTTCAACCAATTACCGTTCGACATTCAACCGAACGTCGCGCGCGATCCGCCGAAGGAATTCTCGGAAAGCGCGGAAGGGCGACGCCGACGACGGTGTAACAAAAAGAAAAAGGGAAATCGCGCGAACGAAATCGAGCTCTCCGTCCGTGGTCTTCCTACTTTCTCGCGATGGCCAAAGAAAGGCTCTGCCGCGCATGAGGCAGGTCGATCGCATTAAAAACGAGCATTTCGTGGCTGGCACGCCGTGCCGTGCCGTGCACGCGTGCATGCATGCGCTTCGCGGGTGCGACGAGCACCGCCGGCCGAATGGCAGATGGTGCCAGGGCTCGATGAACGGTCGCGAGAGAGAGAGAGAGAGAGAGCGCGCTTCAGAGAAAGAGAGCGCTCTAGAGAGAGAACGCTCTAGAAAGAGAGCGCTCTAGAGAGAGAACGCTCTAGATAGAGAGCGCGAGAGAGAACGCTCTAGATAGAGAGCGCTCTAGAGAGAAAGAGCGCTCCAGAGAGAGAGAGAGAGAGCGCGCGAGAGAGAGCGCTCTAAAGACAGAGCGCTCCAGAGAGAAAGCGCTCTATAGACAGAGCGCTCCAGAGAGAGAGAGAGAGAGAGAGAGCGCTCTAAAGACAGAGCGCTCCAGAGAGAGAGAGAGGGAGAGAGAGAGAGCGCGCGCGCTCCAGAGTGAGAGCGCTCTAGAGAGAGAGAGAGAGAGAGAGCGCTCTAGAACGAAAGCGCTCCAGAGAGCGAGCTCTAGTGAGAGAGCGAGGGAGAGAGCGCGCTCCAGAGGGAGAGGGAGAGAGACATGGCACTCGCCTCTCCCTCTCGCGATCGCAAGCTCGTCGCCGGCCCGATCGTTCCACGGCAGCGGCGTCAATTATTTCCACGCGAACAAATTGTTAATCGCGAGGACATTAGTCCTCGTTTTCTGCCTTAATGGCTGCGAGAAATGCTCGCGTTTTTTTCAAGCGCGCGCCGCAGCTGTGTATTGTCGCTCGACTTCCAAATGAATTCGTTCGCCGGCCGGCGGCCGGATCAGCTGTTTTCTCCCGCGACACAAATCCAGGTTTCTACCTCGCGATCTCTCTGAAGAAGTCTCTGACTTCTTCCTCGAATTTCGCTCTCGCGCGCGCAAGCCATTCACCGTAGATTACAGGGCGAACGGGACAGATGCTCCTCCGGGTTAAATTAAAATTGGTCGATCCGATGGACGAAATCGACGAAAATTACTCGACGCGAATTCGACCCCATTAGCAACGCGAGCGGCCGCGCGTCTACGCCAATGTTTGCTCACCATCCCTGGTGTACGTCAGTTCTCTCGTCGCCGTTCGCGCACTTCTGCCTATGAGACGCACTGCAGGGCCACTGGCAGATGGCTAGGCCTTTTGTGCTTCTACACTTCCCTCGTAATCTCTCTCTCTTTCTCTCTCTCTCTCTCTCTCTCTCTCTCTCTCGCTCGGTTTTCTCCGTCCTGCTCGTCTTCGGAACTCTCTCGCGGGCAGAGTTAAATTTACTAACCCATATGGCGCCCCTCGCGCCACCTCTGCGACCGGTTTCCCCGTCTCTGCTCGAAAACGCCGGCTCTTACTTCTGCTGGGTCGCCTCGTTACGTCCCCCTGGTCGATCGTTTTTCACCCTAGACTCGAACCGGAGGGCTCCTAGAGATCCGTCGATCCGCGTCGCGAAGAGAAATGGTCAGGAATTTTCCGATCGTTCAGTTTCTTTCGTTCGTTCGTTCGTTTGTTTGTTTGTTTGTTCGTCGATCCGCGTCGCGAAGAGAAATCGCGAGGAATTTTCTGATCGTTCGTTCGTCGATCGAAGAAACGAGATAATTGTCGATTCTCTGGATCGGAGGTCGGAAGTCGTTTTCCGGTGCTAGAACGTGTAACCAGCGGCGGCCATTTCGGTTTCGGTGAACCGCGCCGCGGGTCGACTCCCACGTTCCTTTCGAAATGAGCTCTTTAACGCATCGGTGATCGAATATGAATTGAAGCTTTAATGTCACGCGAGAAAGAGAGAGAGAGAGGGATTTATTTGATGATTTTTGTACATACGTTAGAAAGACGGTTTCATAGTTTATAAACGTTTCAAGTAACAACGAAAGTCGAAGATAA
Organism: Megalopta genalis; assembly: GCF_051020955.1. Lineage (NCBI taxonomy): Eukaryota > Metazoa > Arthropoda > Insecta > Hymenoptera > Halictidae > Megalopta > Megalopta genalis. The sequence continues at coordinate 28,773,538 of NC_135014.1, read as the reverse complement.
AATCGAAGGATCAACGATCAAGGATACCTTAAAGAATCTGTTCGAAAACTCGCGACAATCTCCATTCCTGATCGATCGAAAATTATTTAGAATCAATAATTCCGGCTTATTAATAATTATTATATTCCGGCTTGTTAATAATCCCTTGCCGATTAAGCCAAATAACTCCGGCGCTCCCCCGATTTTCCTTGCTTCGGAAGCATTGCTGAAAAGCGTTTCGCGGTTTGCCGACGTGAAATGTCGAGTACTAGGTCGTCGATGTCCGGAGACAGGCTAAAAATCGTACATTTCGTATGTAACAAGCCAATAGTATACGGAGTCGACCGGTTCCGAAGACGGGCGAAAGCCGTCGCGAGGGGTGTGGGGAGGAAGAAAAAGACGAGAGGAAGAAAGAAGTTGCGTTCTCGGAAGAGAGGCTGGTCGGAATCCTGCGCGCGGAGAGGGACGGGCAACCTTTGAATCCGGCACGGTAGTCCTCCCTCTGTGCGCGACGCCGCTCTCCTCTCCTCTCTTTTCTCATTTCTTTTTGCCTCTCTTCGAATCTTTCCGTTCTGCTCTCCTCTCTGTTCTCCTCTCTTCTACGCGCCCCTCTCTTCGCTTTCCTCTCCTCTGCGCTCTTTTCTCTGCGCTCTTTTCTCTGCGCTCTTTTCTCTGCGCTCTTTTCTCTGCGCTCTGCTCTCTGCGCTCTTTTCTCTGCGCTCTTTTCTCTGCGCTCTTTTCTCTGCGCTCTGCTCTCTACTCTCTGCGCTTTCCTCTCCTCTGCTCTCTGCGCTCTCCTCTCTGAGCTCTCCTCTCTGAGCTCTCCTCTCTTCGCTCGCCTCTCTTCGCTCTCTTCTCTGCGCTCTCCTTTCTGCGCTCTCCTCTCTGCGCTCTGCGCTCTGCTCTCTGCGCTCTGCTCTCTGCTCTCTGCGCTCTGCTCTCTGCGCTCTCCTCTCTTCGCTCTCCTCTCTTCGCTTTCCTCTCCTCACTACTCTCCTCTCTTTTCTTCTCACCGCTCTCCTCTCTTCTCTCTCCGCCGCTCTTCTCTGCTCTCCGCTCTCCTCTCATCGCCTCTCTTTTCTCCTCGCTGCTCTCATTTCCTTTCTCCTCTCTCCTCTCTCCTCTCCTCTCGGCTCCGCGCCGACGAAAAGCAATAGGCGGCTGCGTCTGCGGCTGCGGCGGCGGTCGGCGTCGTAACGTGTAATCGCTATTCGGAGTGCCGGATTTATTTTCGTTGCGCCGGTGCGTGAGAATGAGCTTCCGCCGGGCGAAAAAGCGCCGTGCCGCGCGTCGCGAGGTGGTCGAGAAAATCTCCATTAACGCTTCACCGACCGGAAATATACGGTCTCGCCCGACCCGTGCCGCTTGGGAATTTCTCTCTCGAGCCCGTCGAATCTTTCGGCTCGAAGTGAAACACCACGGGGCCGGAGGTGTGCGTGTGCGTGTGTATGTGTGTATGTATGTGTGTTCTTCCCCGGCTGGTTGGTTGGTTGGTTTCCTCGGTCTGAACCGAGGCGAAAGATCTCCCACGCGGGTCGTTCGAAGTCGGAACCGCTCGCGGTTCGACGTGGCCGCCGGAAACGCGTTAATTACGGTGATTATCGCGGTGCGCGCAGTAGCGAAAGCAACAATGTACCATTAATAACAGTTAGAAGAGGGGGGCGACCGTTTCGGTCCTCCCTGCGAAACATGGAAGAATCGATACGTCATATAGCGCGTTCTTCCGCGCTCTGCTCGGCGACTTCTTCTTCCTCGTTTGATAACGAGACGATTTTTACGGTCGACGCGAGAACCGCGGAAATTTCATCGTGTCGATCGAAGGGTGTTGTTTTAGTTCAACTGAAATCGCTGAAAATTTGTATATTTTATGTTATTTTTTCTTTATTTTACGATATTCTTGCCCCTTGCGAGTCTTAATAAAATTTAGGAATTGCAATGGACCGGCTGGGAAATAATTATTATTATATGTAAAATAATAATAATATAATATATATATGATATACAGGGTGTCCCACAATTATTTTAACAGCCGAAAATGAGGGGTAGCTGAGGTCATTTGAAGTAACTTTTTCCTTTGCGAAAATGCAATCCGCGGCTTTGTTTACGAGTTATTAACGAAAAACACTGGCCAATGAGAGGTGACGGTGCGAGAGAGAGGGTCCGCGAGAGAGTCCGCAGCACGAGGCTTTGACAGAAGGTCGGGATGGACTCGAGCCGCGATCGAAGTATTGAACAAGTCACAAGGCGAGAACTTTACGGATTTTTTTTACTACATAACAGTGATATTTTTAAGAAAAACGCTGTTCACCTTTACTTTAGAACGTCTGAAGAATATTTACTAATTTTTCGGACCCGAAATAATATGAAGTTTAACCGTGACAGCTGTTTTAATTTTCTGGTGTGCATGACACCTCGTGTGTACCATATGAAATTTTTATGCAAGGTGTACAGTGAAGATTAACGAATGATTTGCAAAGCTGATTTAATAATAAATAAGGGACGTAAAGGATTTGTTTATTAGAGAGATATGAAAAATATTATCAGTAAGAAACTCACCCATTTAGTTGAGGATGCATTTGCTGGCTGAAATTAATGATGTCGAAGGGCACTGACCTTGTACAACGTACAGCTGATCTTTCACTGCACTGTCACTAAACACTGATCACTTAATTAATCACTGATAATCCGAATCACTTGTGGATATTTAAGAAAGATCACTGAGACTCGTTCGCGGATAATCGTTTATTCGACGCGTTCGTTCGGAAGTCGACGTTTCACTGCCAAAAAATCGAGGCCTCGACCGTGGGCCCTTGTCGTTCGTCTTTCGGCCGTCCGAGGAAATAACACCCGATACTATTTTCTTCGAAGCGCAGGGTACCGCCAAATGAAATAAACAAGATATGCCGAGACGTAAACTGTGTCCGACCCGCTGTCACCCTGCGCTCTTAGAACGTAATTAATGGCCGTGCGAAGAAATGGTATCGAGTGTCATTTCCTCGGACGGCCGAACGAAGAACAACAAGGACCCACAGTCAAGGCCTGAATTTTTCGGCAGTGAAACGTCGACTTCCGAACGAACGCGTCGAATAAACGATTATCCGCGAACGAGTCTCAGTGATCTTTCTTAAATATCCACAAGTGATTCGGATTATCAGTGATTAAATAACTGATCAGTGTTTGGTGACAGTGCAGTGTAAGTGAACTTCGCAAATAACCATACCAGAGGTTCCACCGACAGTATCCCTCGAATGTTGCGGTCATTGACCTGGGATCAGCTGTTCGTTGTACGAGGTCAGTACGTACGAGTCAGCAAATGCATCCTAAACTAAATGGGTGAGTTTCTTATCGATAATATTTTTCATATTTTTCTAAAAAACAAATCCTTTACGTACCTTAACGCGATTATTTATTATTAAATCAGCTTTGCGAATCATTCGTTGAATTCTGTTCGTACACGGAGTTATTGAAATTAAAATATCATTTACGAACTTTGTTAATCTTCACTGTACACCTTGCATAAAAATTTCATATGGTACACATAAGGTGTCATGCACACCAGAAAATTAAAACGGCTGTCACGGTTAAACTACATATTATTTCGAGTCCGAAAATTAGTGAATATTCTTCAGACGTTCTAAAGTAAAGGTGAACAGCGTTTTTCTTAAAAATATCACTGTTATGTAGTAAAAAAAATCCGGAAAGTTCTCGCTTCGTGACTTGTTCAATACTTCGAACGCGGCTCGAGTCCGTCCCGACCTTCTGTCAAAGCCTGGTGCTGCGGACTCTCTCGCGGACCCTCTCTCTCGCACCGTCACCTCTCATTGGCCAGTGTTTTTCGTTAATAACTCGTAAACAAAGCCGCGGATTGCATTTTCGCAAAGGAAAAAGTTACTTCAAATGACCTCAGCTACCCCTCATTTTCGGCTGTTAAAATAATTGTGGGACACCCTGTATAATAGTATAATATATATAAAAATAATACACTTTTTTAATACTGCAATTATAATACACTTCATTAATGATCTAAATAGGATGAATTTCGTCGCAATATAATTATGATAAATTTTCCAAAAAGATCGCGCCGTTTATTATATTCTTATTATAATATTCTTATTATATATATTATATTTATTATATTCTTATAAATTGAACTTCTAATAATTTCATTAATTATCTAATAATAATCTAATTAATAATCTAAATAATCTAATTCTATAATTTGATATCTATAATCTTAAAATTACAATTCTAATTAATAATCTAATAATAATCTAAATAATCTAATTCTATAATGTGAAATCTCAAAGTTATAATTCAATCGAAATTATTAACGTCTCGCGTCTAAACGAATCCATCGGGATTACCGAGTCATCCAAAAGGCGGTCAAGCCCTCCGACCGTTAATTACCGACCGCTTTCTCGTCGCAAGATAAACGCGACTCGCCGAATCTCTCTCGGCTAGAGAGACGAACGAGAAGAACAGAGAGAGAGAGAGAAAGAGAGAAGTCGCTCCGATTGCGCAAAAGCGTGTTCGTCCGGTGGACGCGCGTGTCTGCCGTTAATTAAGAGGCTGGAAAAGACAGAGGAGCCGTGCTTGATACGTAATCGTAACCTTCGCCTGGTCGCATCAAGATCGGGAGAGCCTCTCCCCGCCGGGGAGAGTTAATTGCTTCACGTTACCGCTGTGCTGCCATGCTGCCCGTGCTCGACTTATTAAAACAGCACGACCCGCGACAGTGAGCCCACTGTGTGCGCCCATCTCGGCACTCTCATCTATGTATATCCGTTCCACGGATTTTCCGCGTATTTTCCACGTAATCCCACGTTTCGCTCATTCTCTCTCTCGCTCTCTCTCTCTCTCTCTCTCTCTCTCTCTCTCTGCCGCACACACAATTCGTTTCTCGAAGCAATTCTCCCCCTCCCCCGCAGATTCGTTAAATTCAACGGCGACAGGTCGTAACATTTTTTCACGTAAAAAGTCTCGCAAATTGTCTTTAACGATGAACATACTCGGAACATGATCGACAAGAGTTAATTTGTCGGAATGATGCGAGAGTTTTTCATCAGTTTTATTGTGATGCACACAAGCTTGAACGATGAAATCTGTGCAAAATAATTATACATGTATATAATTATTATATAATATATTGTTATATTATTTTATAATATTACTATAATATAATAATATTATGTTATTATATAATATAATTAGAATATAGTTATAACAAGCTTGAAACGAAAAATGTGGAACTGGTCATTTTGGCATAGACGACGAAGTATGAAAAATATAAATATATACAATATACATAAAATATATATATATTATTTTTCATTTTTATTATTATTCCATCGGTATTACCATTTTCATAGAATTGAATTTGCATAGAAAAATCTAAAACGTCTGCCGACTCGTTTATGCTAAATGAACAACTATACTACATGTATGTATAGTAGTATATAAAATGGCCGACTATACTATACTATACAATGTTAACAGCAGCTAGATCGTTCAGTTTATATCGTTATTTTATAATTTTCGTTTATATCATTCGTCGATGCTTTTAATCGATTTAAAATCGCATAAAAATCACATTATTATATTTTTCATTATTATTATTATCCCATCGGTATCGCAATTCTCGCACGTTGAATGTCTCCAACAAAATTTCAAAGATCCGTCGAACCCGCTTATGCCAAATTGAACGAAATCGAATGAAATGCAAAATGTTCGTTTGGAAAAAACGAGAACCGAACGAACGAGTTGCTTTCCCCGCGGTTCGAAAAGGAAGGAAAAGGCGGAAAGAGGCGGCTCTATAACGCGGCGGGCCATCTCGGGCCGGATCGGGCCCGCGGCGGCGAGTCCCAGCCGGTCCTCCTCTATGCGAGACGTAATTTATGCTAAACGTTTCGCGTCGTGGAAGCCGCGCATCGGCGTACACCCGAGAGTCAGCCATTCATCCGTCGCCCTTCTCCGGCAAGTTCCTTCGTCTGGGACGCGAATCACGCAGCCTTTTCGGCCGTGGGACCACGATCCTCCGTCTCTTTTGGGCCCCACCTCTTCCCTCTCTCTTTCTCTCTCTCTCCGTCGGCTCGCCCCACCTTGTGTGTGCTACCTTTATACGTCCCCTTGCGTCCCGCTCCGTCCCGCTCCGTCCCGCTCCGTCCCGCTCCGTCTCGCTCCGTCTCGCCTTTCATTCCATCTTCCCTTTCTGTCCGTCGCTCTCTCTGTCTCTCTCTTTCTCTCTCTCTCTCTCTCTCTCTTTCTCTTCCTCTCTCTCTCTTTCTCTCTCTCTCTTTCTGTCTCTCTGGAGCGCGTACTTTCTTTCTCTCGTTTCTTTCGTTCCGAAGCTACTCCCGACGTCTTCCCGTCCGGTACCCACGGGTACGAGCGCGCGCGCGCGCGTTATCCGCCCCTTTGTGGACCGATACGCGCAGAGAGAGAGAGAGAGAGAGAGAGAGAGAGAGAGAGACAGGGAGGATAACGAAGAAAGGAATTCCTTAATTATTTTCGCCGATCACCCTTTGTCAGGGCCAAATCCCGCGCGACAATGACCGGGGGTTCGCGCTTCGTTGGGGTTTTCTTCGTCCTCTTTTTCTTCGCCCCGCGGGCGAACGGATGTCGCGGCGGTGGCGACGAACGATTCGACGAACAATATGTTCGATATATTATGTTACAATGTATAACAATGTATATGAATGTAATAGAATAGAATTGTTCGCAGCACCGTAGGTGGCACACGCGCTCCGTGTATTTAAAAAAGAGAAAGGAAAGAGCTTAGGAAAATGCCGTTTTTGCACATATATTTCTGTATTAATATAAATACTAATTGTAATAAATAATTCATTCTATGTGAATATGATGCTGATTATGGTACTGATCGTGACAAACAATTCATTCTATGTGAATATGATGCTAATTATGGTACTAATCGTGACAAACAATTCATTCTATGTGAATATAATGCTAATTGTAATACTAATTGTAATACTAATTATAATTAATAATTGATTCTGTATGAATATGATATTAATTGTAGTACTAATTATAACAAATAATTGATTCTATATGAATATAGTACTAATTGTAGTACTAATTATAACAAAAAATTGATTCTATATTAATTCTATATAATTCTAATTCTATACTAATTCTATATTAATTCTATGTAATTCTAATTCTATATCAAATCTATATAATATTCTAATTCTACATTAATTCTATATAATTCTATATTAATTCTATATAATTCTATACATTAATGTAGAATGTATAATAATAATATATAATATTCTATACTATTATAATAGAATCATAATACAATAATAAATAATAATACTATTATAATAGAATAATAATACAATAATAAATAATAATACTATTACAATAAAATATTAATATTCTATACTAATATAATAGAAAGACGATGTTTCGTTAAGTTCTCATTGAGACGTCGACGACAATGTAAATATAACTTGTAAACGTAACCGGTGTGGACGATCGTGCGCGTCGCCGTAGATCCCCGGAATGCGACCGAGATTTACTTTGGGAAGCGCGACACCGTCTTTGCTATCTCATCGTTCGGACAGCAGACGCCAGAAATCGGCCGGCGCTTATTTGCATAAACGTATCCGCCGTGTCCGTCGTTATCGGTGGCCGCGAGCCAATCGGAGGAGATCCGTTCCCTCGCGATGATATACGCGCGCACCGTTTCCGATCTCATCGGGCCCCGCCGATGAAGAAGGGCTACGGTTGGGGGTGGGGGGGCGGGGAGGGAGGAGGAGAGAACACACCGGTGGATGGCGCCTGTCGGCTCCTCCTCTCCCCGCTTTATTGTTCCGAATCGTGGGAAAGCCGGCTAATTAACCGTCAAAATCTAATTAGCGGGATAACCAATTAGAGCGCGTTCCGCGGGTGCGAGCGTAGAACGATTACGAACCCGCTCGGTAACTTTATCTACAAATAGCTCTACTAAGAGCCATCGGGGACGACGGTGTGTGCGTGTACCGGTTTTGCTGGGCGAAAGAGGAAGAAGTCGCGGCGGGGCCCACCGCGTCTATACGGGGTGTCCGACGCCGATCGTTTAATTCCGCGAGAAACCGGACCGAAAACGCGCGGCGCGGGGCGTAACGAGAATGCGGTTGGGAAAAGCGGGGACGGATTGAAATCACGTTTTGTTGCAATGCCAATTTCTGCGACTCTCTCGCTCGAAGGACGAAATTAATCGCACGCGGGGATTGTGCCATCTGTTGCAGTTGAAATTTGATGTGTTCATATTTTTGTCGAATGTCGGAGCATTTTTTTCTTGTGCGGAGGAAAATTAGTATTTAATATATTATATTATAATTATAATATATATGTATATATTTAATTATAATCACTATAATTATAATATATGTATATACATATAGATTTAATTATAATTATAAAATATATATTTACAATTAATATATATATATATGTTAATATTAATAATGATATTTATATTATATTAATATTAATAAATATATATATTAATACATATATTTTTAAAATTATAATATATATATATATATATATTTAAACATATAATTTAATATATAATATATAGTATTTAATATATTAGAACGTGCTCTTCTCTCCGCGTTTGTAAAATTATCCGAACACGCCGTTACATGTGCGCCACGATCGAACGACAAAAGAAAAAGTTCACCCTCTTACATTTTTGCGAGGAAAATCGAAACGTTGGTTCGCGGAAGGAAAACACAGTTTGGACGTCTTTCGGCCTAGTTTCTCGGGTATGAATCAGCTGTCGATGGCAACGCAAATGTTGGAACACCGTGTATGGTACTTGTGCTCCCGTAACGCGCGCGCGCCCTGAGGCCCCCAGGGGCAGAGGAGGCCGAGCGGAGAGAGCGAAACAAGAGGCTGCGTAATAATGGCAAGGAGAATGGCTCTGTGGCACAGGTACCCGCTGGGCATCTTTTTGCGTTCGTGCGCGCGAATAATGCCACCCGGAGAAAAAGGGAGTAGCAGAGAGAGAAAGAAAGAGAGAGAAAGAAAGAGAGAGAGAGAGAGAGAGAGAGAGAGAATACGGGACCAGCCTCTCGTCCGCCGCGAGATACGCGTAAAACGGTCCCCCTTGGTCACTGCCCCGCCGGGGCCCGACACGTGGTCATCGGGCATCAGCTGATTTACCTGCTGACAAACGCCCCCCTCTCGTCTCCCTCGACCGTCGATTCCCGATCATTGTGTCTCCCCATTGTTCCGCCGGGTCTCGATATCGCCGGGCAAAAATTCCTCGAACGATCGGCGAACTCCGACTTCGGCGGGGTGGCAGCGAAAGGGTTTCTCGGAGAACGGCCGGTAAAAGTTTTTCCGCGGCGCGCGCGTGCTTTTCCAGCGGGCCCGCCGTTATTATTACGACGGGGCCCGCGATCGGTATCTCTCGGTCTCTGTTCCAGCACGTTTCACTTTTTGCGGCCGGAGCGACTTCTTTTCAACGGCGTAGACTAGATCGCGGAGATAAATCGCGCGGCGACCGTGATGCGCGGGCCCGATATCTTTCGAGTGCCCCGTCCCATTCGATTCCGTCCGATTCGACTCGCGGATCGCGGATAATCGATCGAGATATCTCCGTGTAGAAAATCGAGAGCTGCGACGAGGAGGCGGCGCAAGGGGGGAGGCACCGCGGCGATATCCATTAATGAAAGAAGCGCGATCGCGAGCGGAGCACCGAGGAGGGGTTGTGAAAGCGTGACTTTTGTTCGCATTACTGGAAACGAGGAAAGGAACGAATCAAATTATTCGGTTGGTGTAATAATTCGGTGTAACCGGTCGCGATTAAACCGTCGCGGCGGCGGCGGCGGCGTGTTTCGAGGGAGCCGCAGGAACGCAGCGCGTTTAACATTCGAATAACCGAACGAACGATCGTTTCCTTTGTTCGCTCGCGATCGTTGCCCGGAAAATCGTCGAGCGACTTTTCGTCCATTTTTTTTCGTCCATAGCACCCTTCGTCGCCGCGTCACCCAGATCTGGCAGATCATCCAAATATGGGTGACGCTCTTCTTATTCAATTTATAGGACTTTCAGTTTCCATTTAGAAGGAACAAAATGGAATAAGCACTGAAATATAAATGCAGGATGTACAACTGAAAAATACTAAAAATACTTAAAAAATACTTAATGGTCCAATGCCGCCATACACGCGGAAGAAATCAATGAAACCGTAAAATCTGGCAGAGGAAACATTGGAAGAATAGGCACGATTGTTTCGATGAAAATATATCAACGAAGTTTTATTTTAAAAAAAAAATGAATATCTCTTCTCTGTATTTGATACAAAAATTTTCGGTAAAAAGTTTCTCTTCGTACGAAAAACAGTGTCTGGACTTGGCAGTGTGTAAACTGGAAATAAAAATAGTTTCGGTCCCCTAAGGGTTGATTTAACCCTTTGCACTCGAAGCTATTTTAACTGTAAATCTAAAATAATTCTTCTGATTTATAGTATTTTCACTTTAAAGTGCATTTTATGCATATGAAATTGAGTATTGCGACTTACGCAACGTTTACGCTTTCAACAATCTTTCTAAAATCTAAACTTTATTAATATAATAATCATCTTAGAACGTGATGTTACAAATTTCAGTGGTGCCTCGGAGTCACCACTCGAGGTGCAAAGGGTTAAAGTAAATTAAAATAAAGTAAAGTAAATTAAATAAATTATTTAAATAAATTAAAGTAAAGTAAATTAAAATGAATAATAATTCATAGTAGCTCCAAACAGTCGGATATTTGGGCCCCGCGAGAAACTCAAACTCGAATTGCGCTGGGCGACGAACGTGATAGGGTGAAGTGATGGCGGGAGGGGGGGGGCGATTCCCATAAGGGAAGACGGTTCGAAAATTTCGCCGGCGTTATGTCAACGCACCGGCGGCGCGTCGTCCATGGGACGACGGTGTCGTCGCTCGTTATCCTCGGTTTCCTCTTCCTCCTTTCGACGCGCGGAATGGAGGCCACGAAAATTTCTCCATGCGGAAATGCCACGCTGCACGAGCAAGAGCGAGAGACGCAGCGCGCGCTCGTCTCGTCCGCGAGCGAGAGACACATTAAAGCGTGAATGGGTAAAAATAGAGCCCCGCTAGGACGCGGCCGGGTTCGCTCGGCTGCCGCGAGAACGTCCGACGTCATCCTTCTCCCTTTTTTTTTTTCATAATCGTTATCCAACCGATAACAGAAACGCCGACATCGCTCGCACGCTCGCCTCGCCTCGCCTCGCGATCGCGCTACTCGCGCGTGCATATCGCCGCCGTCCCGATGGAATCGCCGCCGCCATCTTCGCGACGCCGCGAACGCCGCAGTTTCGGCACGCTGTTTCCCTGCTCGGAATTCGTCTAGCAGCTTTCTCCTCCATTAGATCGCTCTCGCGCGGCGATCTTTTGCCGTCTTCGCGTAAATTTTACGATTATGCGATTAGCGTTTCAGGATTTACGATTCGCGTTATTGCATTCAATTTATTTTAGAATAGTGCGATAGTCGGTGTTATTGCCTGCTGATCGAATCCTCGGACGTTATCGCTTTGTTTCCTTTGTCAGATTTTATTGTTCGTTTATCTTGTTTATCTTTGAGTGAAAAGATTTAATATCAAATTTAGATTTTTGTTTAGGTTTATTATATTATTTGAGATTTAACCACCAAACCGGTCGAAATGACTGGCTTCGGATTTTCTCTTTTATGGGAATATTACAAAGAAATTTCTTTATGTGTATATAAAATTTATTATATAAATTTACTAGTTTTATATTACTGATTTTATATTACTCAGATTTATCTTGTATAAAATTTTCATTATATATTCCTTTCTATTTTTCTCTATAAATTATAGAGATGTTTCTGATACTTCTGATAATTTTTAAATAAACTTCTTCATCCAAGCGTATATCATCGTAAATACTTCGTATATTGTCGTTGTTATGAACAATGTACAACAGCCTCGTTAACAGCTCGGTGGTTCTAGTGTTAGTACATCTTATTCGATAAATATTATAATATATAATATTATAATACAATATATAATAATAATAATAATATATAACATTATAATACAGTATTCCTTAATTATAAAGAAATAACTTTCTTATATTTATTCGATAAATATTATAATATATAATATTATAATACAATATATAATAATAATAATAATAATATATAACATTATAATACAGTATATTCCCTAAATATAAAGAAATAACTCTCTCGAAACCCGACATTATTTCCCGAACAAACCGACAGCGGATTCGATCGAGAACCACCGTTCCCCATTCGATTAAATTTTCCCAGCGCCTGGAGCCGTCGGCAGGTTCGATTAAACGACAAATAGAGATCCGGCCGGCGACGGTGCAACCGGTCCCCCGGACTCGTCTCGAGCTCGCCGGCGCGTCACAGTTTTCCCAGGACTCGCGCGAGTCTCGCGCTTCCGGCTCCTTTTCCCGATGAATCACCGGCACTAAATCACGGCGCGGAATCATCGGCCCCGAGAGTCGGCGCTAGGCGGCGGCTACCTGTTCCCCAGCGTCTCCTCTCTCGTTACCCGCGACCGTTTTCCACGATGATTAATACCTGGCCGGGCCGTGCGAGAGAGACCCGCTCTCCGGGCGCGCGAGTCGCCTCCGCGAACGCTTAGAGTTCAGCAAAAGGGGATTTAGAAGCGCGCGAGGCAGGCTGGCGCGGCGATAATCGCGTAGCGAGAAATAGAGAAGGAATAATATCGGGCCGGAGAGGATAGTCCCTCGGATAGCCTCGAATAGCCTCGGTGTGTCCCGGCCGTCTGTTCCCGAGGAAGAGAAGCGCTCGCGAAACCGGTGGAAAATAGAGGATCGCCGTGAACCACTGCAACACATCGCAACACATCGCGCGGCGCACGATGGAACGGCGGTGGAACGGCGGAACGGAGACGGTCGAAAGAGGAGCGCGCGCGCGGGCCGGACAAAGACGGCGGCCGCGCTGGAGGAGAGGGGGGGCGAGAGAGGCGAGAGAAGGTGGAGGTATGCTGCGCAGCCGTGGGAACCGACTCCCGAGTGAACGAGCCTCTCGCCTTCTCTCTTCCTCGCCGCGCGGCCGAGCGAGAAGGAGGCCGCGCTCCGTCTTCCTCCCTCTTTCCCTTCTTCGCCATGCTCTCCTCTTTGTCTTCTCATTCGCCAGGTTCCTCCTGCGCTCTTTCTCCCTTTCTTGTATACCTCTCTCTATTTCTCTCTCTCTGGCTCTGGCTCTACGGCTCGTCGAAAGCCTTCCTCCTCTCTCTCTCTCTCTCTCTCTCTCCCGCTCACTCTCGTTACCTTATCGCCGCTTTTTTTTCTCCGTTCATCTTCCACCTTCTTCCTTTTCCCGGCGTCGGTGTCCGAAGCGCGCAACACACCGGTCCTCTTTCTTTCTTCATTCAGACAACGCTGTTACTCCCCCGTCCCGCTCTTCCTACTCCTTCTTTATGCTCCGACCTCCTCTCTAGAGAAAGAGAGAGAGAGAGAGAATTGTTCTCTCTAACCGGCCACCGAACACACCCAACACATTGTTCTCGGGATGCCTACGCGGAGCTTTTTCAGCTTTTTGTCGGCTTAATTCCGATCCCCGTAATAAATTAGCGGACGATCACGGTGGCATTTGTCTCCTCAACGATTTATTTCCGTCTCCTCCGTTCCGTGACCCCCCTCGGCAGCCCCCCTCCTTTACTGCTCGTCCTTTGGTCTCATCGGTCCCTTCTCTCTCTCGCTCTCTCTGCTCGATCTTCCTCTCAGTCTTCCTCTCTCTCCTACTCTTTGTCTTTTTCTCTCTCTCTCTCTCTCTCTCTCTCTCTCAGCTCGCTTTCGTCCTTGCCGCGAGAGAAAAGGGCGGTCAACGAATCTCTCTGTCTCCGTTTCCCCGAGCCTCGTCCAGCCTTTTACACCTTCCTGCCCAGCCGGCCGTTTTTCTATCTTGTTTTTGACCCCCCTGTCGTTCTCCTTTTTTCGCGTTCCCCCGAGGGGAGGGGGGGGGTCCGCCTCGCGCATCTCGAATCTCGGGGAATCTCTGGGGACCACGGGAACACCGCGGAATCCTCGCTGGAACTTTCTAACGTGTACACGGTGGTGACATACCTGGCGACGACCCTATTCTCTTCTCTCTCTCTGTCTCTCTCTCTCTTTCTGCCATTTTTCTCTGCTGCGCTGTCCACTACCGGCGAGACAAATTGACCACGGTGGTTCCACCGCGCGCAAAAATTCCCGTTCCCCTTTTTTTCACTCCATGAGAACCACTGGGATCCGCTCGGATCCACTAAAGGATTCGCCTAAGATATCATTCGACCGAGGAGCTCGACGATCCGGGGAACAGGGCGAAGTTTGCCTAATTCGGGGACATTTGTCTTTGATGCGCTGTTTGTTTCCATTGCGATGCATGATGACAGGGGTGCTGCATATTTGAATTTACAGGCCACGGGGTTGGGCATTCGATTCTATTCTGTGATCATTTTTTGGAAATATTGGGCACTTTGGACGCGCTGCTGGGTACAATTAATAACAATCAAGTTGAATTAAATTGTATTAATTGTATTGGATTGAATTAGTTAAATTAATCATATTGAATCGTATTAGTTAAATTAATTATATTGTGAATTGGATTAGTTAAATTAATTACATCGAATTGAGTTCTTTATTAAATTATTATTAATTTAATAAAGATAAATTATTATTTAATAAAGAGTTTAATAAAGCAATTATTTAATAAAGCAACTAATTACCAAATAACCTTGACATAACCAAGCAAAATTAAGGAAACTGTTCGAGTCTCAGTTACGAATTTCAAAGATTTTTTTAACAGTTTATAACACTAGATTTTCGAAGCACATAAAATAATTGTTTTTACGTTACTTCATAAAAGTAACAATGAGACATTTATTCTGATTTCTAACAAGCGTTTCTAACATATAAACTGAATAAATAACTCATAAACTAATCTTCACGATACGAATAATCGTAAGTTAAAAGATTGGCGAGTGAATCTAGCAAATCTAGTGAATCTAGTGTTAACGAAGATTATAAATCTTTGCACTGTGAACAGCATCTACCTCTGCACTGTGAACCGCTGTAACCTTAACACGTTCCGTGCCGAGCTTTTTTTACTCGAATCTTCACACTTTGATATTTTACTAAAACTTGATGTATTACGTGCAATTATTAATTCTCGTACACATAACAACATAACAAAAACTTATCAACGCCCATTCTTGCGGTGAAAATTGATTCTTCGGTTCTAAATTTCTTGTAAACAATTTGTTCAGTTCACTAAGTAAACATGCAAGCGTGTACCATCGATGGTACACGTGGCACGGAACGTGTTAACATCGAATACCGTGCTCGATATTTCGAATAGGGTTGTTTTTGACCCGGCAGCAGTAACAACCTCCGTTATACGATACGAGACGCATAACTCGTCTCCCGGCGAGTTGATCGAAAATTATCAGCTTCGGAAAAGCCGAGTACTATATTAGGGTTACACACCTTTACCCTGTGCATACATAGATCGTCCCGCGAGAGATCACCGTTACTCGCTCCGGTTCGACCGAACGCGAGCGGACACTCGTTGCCGAGTCGAATGTTTTAATTAAGAAGAGAAGAGAAGCGAAGAGAAGAGAAGAGAAGAGCCGGGACGGAGCGAGCGATCGATGATTAAAGTCCCCGGCGTGATTCGGGATCGTGGAAACTGTCGAGGCGTCGACTACGTACATACATATGTACACGGATGATCGCGCGCGAGAATCCCGGATAGCCGGCGACGATCTCCTGGGGTGACCCGCGCGCTTTAATTACTCGGGCATCGTTTATCACGCGATCCGATGACATAATCCGTTAGTAATTATTTCCGCGGCCCGGCCCGGCCCGACTCTGCTCGACTCTGCTCGACTCGACTCTGCTCGGCCGCAATCGCGAGCATCTCTTGGAAACTGGGTTAAAGCGGCGCTATATAGCGAGGATTGACCGGTGGCCACGCGAAAACGGATTTCTCACGCGAAGCAACAGCACGCGCGCGCCTCCCTGTTCCGTGGTGCGATGTGTACTGTGCTTGTGTGTGTGTGTGTATGTCTCTTTTTAATGACGGAATTGTTCCCAGCGGCGGGTCGTTTACGCGAACAGGAACGGCGACGATGACAGGGAGGCCGGATATAAACATTTATTATTCACGGTGCGGCAACGACTAACGAGGTCGTGTGTAATACCAGCCGCGCTCCTCTCTTTCTCTCTCTCTCTCTCCCTCTTTCTCTTTTTCTCTCTTTTTCTCGGTCGTTTGTTTGCGCGGGGCTCGCGCGTCAGGTACACAAGGCGCGACGCGTCCGTGTAAAGTACGTCTCTCTCTCTCTCTTTCTCTCTCTTTCTCTTTCTCTCTCTTTCTCTCTCTTTCTCTTTCTCTCTCTTTCTCTTTCTCTCTCGCTGTCTCTCTCGCTCTCTCTCTGGAGCGCGCGCTCTCTCTCTCTCTCTCTCTCTAGCTCTCTCTCCCTTTCTGGAGCGCTCTCTCACTCTCGCTCTCTCTTTCTGGAGCGCTCTCTCTAGCTCTCTCTCTCTCTCTCTGGAGCGCTCTCTCTCTCTCCTCTCTCTAGCTCTCTCTCTGTGGAGCGCTCTCTCTCTCTCTCTCTCTCTCTCTGGAGCGCTCTCTCACTCTCGCTCTCTCTTTCTGGAGCGCTCTCTCTCTCTCTCTCTGGCACTCTCTTCCTCTCCGGGTGCGTGTGACGTTCATAATTAAACGTCGCATTATCGCCGCATGCACACGTACCAGGCACCGCGTGTACGGCACGTACTTATTACACAATAACAAGCCGCCCGGTTCGTCGCCGCTTGTCTCCGCTTGTCTCCGCTTGTCTCGGCTCTCTCGCGCGCGGCGTGCTCGACGCGTGTGTCTTCGTTCGTTCGTTCGTTCGTTCGTCGTCGTCGTCGCCGCCGGAATCGGCGTGGGCAGACGCCGCGCCGCGGCGAACCGAACCGAGCCGCGCCGCGCCGATCCGAGCCGGTGTTTGCCCATAGGGAGGTATCGTTGCGGGATTTATGGTCGCGCCTGCGATTCGACGCCCACCGAGGAGCCTTTCCCGCCGCCTCGATTTCCACGCAGATATCCGCGAAACGATCCGAGCCACCAGTCGGTTTCCTTTTCCTCGGAGACCCGCCGAGAACACCCGGCGCGTAGGTGGCGGCGAATCGATCCCGAGAGGACGATGTGTGGCCCATTGTTGGCCAATCCGTCGGCAGAATATGACTCGCCCGCGAAAAACGCGACGGAACCGCCGCCGCCGCCGCTTTCCAGCGGGATTCGATGGGAGCGGCTGTGTGCCGCTACAAGCGTTGCCGGTCGTCGGGAACGCGACGGTATCGTTCTAATAGGTAGTTTGCGATAATTGATTAGTTGAGAGACGAGTATACTCGTCGAAATATTGCCGATTATTCGGGACGAGTGTGCTCGTCGGAAAAGGGGAAATTGTTGGATGGGCGGGTGCTTTGATGTTCTTTGATTAGTTGCGTGTTTTGTGAGAGCGTTGATCTGTTGGTTGTGGCGGCTTCTTTTTGACGAGTATACTCGTCGAATATAGTGTAAGCGTCGCTGTTAAAAAGGTTGATTGAGAGGACGGTTTTATTTGATACATTAATGTTAGTAGTAGTTATTGATCATAGTTACTTATTCGCGCGACGAGTATACTCGTCGCGATGCGAGGTATTGTTGCTTCTCCCTGACGAGTATACTCGTCGCGACGCAAAATACCTCTACTTTTTTCCGCGACAAGTATATTCCTCGTGACGCAAAATACTGCCACTTTTCTCCGTGACGAGTATACTCGTCGCGACACAAAGTACTGCCATTTCTTCGCGACAAGTGTTCTCGTCTAGACACAAAATACTGCCACTTCTTCGCGACAAGTGTTCTCGTCTAGACACAAAATACTGCCACTTCTCTCCGACGAATATACTCGTCGTGACGCAAAATACTGCCACTTTTCTCCGTGACGAGTATACTCGTCGCGACACAAAGTACTGCCATTTCTTCGCGACGAGTATTCTCGTCTAGACACAAAATACTGCCACTTCTCTCCGACGAATATACTCGTCGTGACGCAAAATACTGCCACATCTCCGTGACGAGTATACTCGTCGAACAGCTAACCGGTTAATTATATGTCGCACAAGAGTGTTAAACGGATTGTGAAAGAAATCAAACAAATACGGTGCAATTGCAGTAATTTCCACGCTTTTCGAAGAGATTGCAACAGCTAACTAACTGGTTATAAGTCAATCTCACTCCGTTGCCGCCGCAGGCGTTACCAACAGCATAACACGCTCGACGGTGAACGCGTTCAACCCCTTGTCTTGCGATTTCTCTCGTAGCAGCGTTGATTGGGACTTCCTCGTCGTTGAGATAATCTGTTAAGAGACAAACCGTCTGCCAATATATCGCATTTTTTCGCATTGCAAAATATCAACCACTTACTTCCCCCGAAAAATAAACTGGCGCTAGAAAATTCAAACTTTTTCACCGCCGATGGCATTCGAACTTTTTCGCATCCCGAACAATCTACTCAAACCCCGATTCTTCGAATATGTCGCGATAAAAATGAATTTTAAGAACTACTCGAGTATTTCCAACAGTTGCTATGTCAATGTCTATATATATAAAAAAAAAGAAAATGACACGCGTATCTTGTTAGAGCTATAGCTTGATATAATATTGAACTATAGCTTATAGAGAAATATTGGGTTGGCAACTAAGTAATTGCCGATTTGTTCAATGAAATAAAAAATTTCTTTTTTACTTGGGACGAAGTTTAATCTGTAATGTATTTTCCATTTTGTTCGATGACCTTTCGCCATCTCTCCGACAACTTGAAAATTCCACGCTCGTAGAAAGTCTGATCCTTTTCGGCCAAAAACTGAGTTAAGTGAGATTTTACAGCGTCATCGTCGTTAAAAGTTTTACCGCGAAGGGAGTTGTCCAGGGATCGAAATAAGTGGTAATCCGATGGCGCGAGATCAGGGCTATACGGTGGGTGTAACATCGATTCCCAACCAATATCCATGAATTTTTGCCGAGTGGACAAAGACGTGTGCGGCCTAGCATTGTCCTGCTGGAAAATGACACCTTTACGATCGACCAATTCTGCTCGCTTTTCCTTGACCGCTGCATTCGATTTGTCCAGTTGCTAACATTCACGGATAATAAAAAATAACATAATAATAATAATAATAATTTTATAATATAACATTTACGGATATCATAAAAATGGGAGTGAGAGACATCTATAACTGAAATCGGCAATTACTTAGTTGCCAACCCAGTAGCTTGCAATTTCTGAAAACAGTATAAATTCTGTTGCATTCGTGTAATCGTTGACAGAAAATCAGCGTCGCGTTTCGATTACCAAGCATTAACGAATAAGCAGCATCCACGTTCGGCAGAGACTCGGCTCGAAATCACAGCGGCACGGCGGCGGATATCGCGTCGATGTTACAATAGGGATTAAAGCGACCGAAACACGTCCGCGCGATCCGTCGGTGCTCTCTCTCTCTCGTTGCGTACAATAATCAAATCAACACGTGTCCGACGATTTAATTATACCGGGTCGCGTAGGCGTGTCGATGGCGGATCGTTTGAGCGCGGCTTGCGTATAACAGGTTTCCCGTTCCGGGGAGCACGACGGCATTCCATTTAAACCGTCGGGTGGCGTCGATCGATTATTTATTTTCGCGTGCGATTAACCATCCATCCGTTGTGTCACGGTGTTGTCGGACAGCACGTGCCTCCGCGCGATTTCGTTCCAGTAACGCGTGCGCCCGTTATATAAAACCGATCGGCAACCCTCGAGCCTCGTTGTCGGGGTGAAAGCGACGCTCTCGCTCTCTCATTCTCTCTCTCTCTCTCTCTCTCTCTCTCTCTCTCTTTCTTTCTCTCTTTCTCGCTCTCTCTCTCTTTCCTGCCGGGCAATTTCAACGGGGGCCGAGAGAGGGTTGCAACGACTCGACGGTTCCCGCACTATCTGTCCCGCAACACGTGACCCGGTCGCGTTCTACCGGCTTTTTAGGCACGCTTCGCCGGGACAGGCACCCTTCTAATGCGCGGCAGGTGCGCGCGCGCGACCCGCCGCACCGCCTCGGGACGCTTAATTTATTGTTAATTGCGATACGTGACGGCACACGCGCGCAGCTGCCGCATTTTTCGCGCCGAAACCGGGACAAGTTCGCCGCCTCGTCGCCCCCCTCCACCGGGCCACGGATCGTTCGATTACCTTAATATTTCGAGGAGCACGAGATCCCGCGAAAGCCGGCTTCTCGTCGCCGCTCGGACTACAGGGTGTCCCGAAAACGACTCGCGATCCGGTAGCGGCGGGTTACTCGGGCGATTCCGAGCAACTTTTTCCTTTGCGAAACTTCGATCCGCGGCTTCGTTCGCGAGTTATTCGCGAAAAACCGCGACCAATGAGAGACTCGAGCTCGACCGGCGCGCGTGGCGTGCCAACGAGCGCGCGTCGCCGGTTCCGCCGATTGGCTCGGCCGGCCTGCGTCAGCGCTGCGACCTCTCGCCCCGCCCACTGGCCACCGTTTTTCGTCGATAACTCGCGAACGACGCGTCGTAGAACATTTCTGTAAAGGAAAAGGTCGCTTGAAATGACCCGAGGAACCCGTAGTTTCCCGGAAGTAACGTAATTTCCGGACGGCTTGTATATCCAGTGCCGAGAACATCCAGAGAAACGATGTTTAGGGGTGTCGATCGAAAAAAAACAGACTGCCCGAGGCAGCCACGGGGATGATAGGGTGGTTAACCCCACGTAGCCCGTGGATTTCAAAGTTCTCCGGCGATAAATATAGTCGGATTGGGAGGGTCGAAGCTGCCGGCGCGGTCGATTAGGGTGTACGCGTGTCCCCCCGGCGTAACTAACTGGTTCTCTTTCTGCTTGCAGGGCACCTTCTCGCTAATTGTGGAGGCTTATCACGACGCAGACAACACGACACACCACTCATCCGGTAAGTAAGCCCGGCTCTCGTAGCTATTAAGCGTTATCTGCGCACGCGGCGCGGCTATCGGGAACGCGCGCGCGAGCTGGCGCGGTGCTCTCGCACGCGCCCGCCGCGGCAAAAACCGTCCGTGGAAAAGAAAAAGTCTCGACGGAGAGGCTCGACTCGTGAAGAGAGGATGATTTTAAAATTAGTCCGCCATCCAATTAGTCCCGGTATCTTATATACGCCGGCAACGGAATACGGGGAAGGTTCCGAGCGGGGGCCAGGGCATGTGCGGTCCAGCTGGGTGTCCCAGTGCGCCAGGCATCGGGCCCGAACCAGTCGAGAAGCCACTTCCGGCGCGCGACGATCACCAGAGACTCCTCCCCCCCTCTTCTCAGGGTCTCGATACCTCCGCCTGGACGACGCGCATCCTTCCGCTCCGACTTTTCTGCGGACAAATATTATCCCGGTTTTTTCCCTTCAGCGGGCCCTTCTGGTTAGCTTCCTCTGGAAAGCGGGGTTAACTCTCTCTCTCGCGCTCTTCTTTCTCGCGCTCTTCTCTCTCACGCTCTCTCTCGCGCTCTTCTTTCTCGCGCTCTCCTCTCTCACGCTCTCTCTTGCGCTCTTCTCTCTCGCTCTCTCTCTCTCGCGCGCTCTCTCTCTCGCGCGCTCTCTCTCTCGCGCTCTTCTCTCTCGCTCTCTTGCTCTCTCGCCCTCTTGCTCTCTCGCCGTGTCCCTGTTCCATCAGCAGGCCCCGAATTGTCGCCGGATCGAACGCGGCGAGCAGAGACGGAACAAAATCGAGCAGGCTCGATGCGCGGCGCGCAGTTTACTTTTACTGTTACTCCCCTGTTCAGCTTTCCCGGCGAGCAATGCGAGACGACGCGGAGAGCCGCGTGTGCCCGCATTCTGCCGATCGGTTCCAGCTGCCTCTCCGGTCGCTGGCTCCTCTTCCCTGCCGACCAGTTTTCACTCGTGCCTCCACCTTCTCTTCTCCTCCTCCTTCTCCTCCTCGCTCATTACCGCGATATACGTGCTCCACGTGCACAAAGTGCCGGCTCCGTTGTGTCACCGCAGCCAACGGAGGACAACGGTCCGGGACGGACGGACGGACGGACGAGGACGGAGAGAACCGGCCCGGCGGAGCCACTAGTGTTTCCTTCCTGTGTAACCGTAGCACCTAGCTTCCACCGGTAACCCGAAACCATCTGTACACGGGGATACGGATGGATCCTGTACACACGAATCCGCCTAACCACTTCGATCGTCCTTCCGCGGAGCATAGACCGAGGGCCCGTGTGTATATACATGTATATTTATTTCTGGCCCGCGTCACGTTTATCGGGCCTGCTTCTCAACCCTTTGACGCTCATTCGTGCGACCGAGACTGGTCGGGTAGTTTTGATTGAGTTACCGTTTTGGTTATGTTACGGATGTCGGGTGCAATTCGTTGGTCTAGCTAGTCGGTCAAACTTCTAATTTGCTGTGTTATTTATTGTTATTTTAGATTTTATATATTCGTTTAATTCTCATGCACGATCTAGTGCCTTTATGTAGATATATTATATTGATATTAGTAGATATTATTAGATATTTTTATTAGATATTATATAGATATTATATAAATATATATTACACACACATGATACTGCTGCATCAGCAAATTAAATCCATTTCAAACGAACTTAATTACAATCATTTCTTCAAAGAAATCTGTACCCAATTGGTTGAGGGTAGCTTCCGGTCGATCAGACTAAAAAGAAGATCATTTCTAGGCTTTTCTTTTCTTATAACATATGTAAACAACATCATAATTCCTGGTTCTCAATATTTTATTACGTATCTTCCGAGAATACGCGAAATCGTGCAGTATGTCCCCGAGATTATAATACTTCCGGGAAACGAGAGCTTCCTCGGGTCATTCGAAGCAACTTTTTCCTCAGCGAAAATGCGATCCGCGGCCTCGTTTACGAGTTATTAGCGAAAAACGTGGACCAATCGGAGGGCGAGCGCGGTCGGCGCACTTCGCCCTCGCGGCCAATGCCGGGTCGCGTCGATCGCGTGACGCGGCGACAGCGGTCGCGAGGGCGGGGCGTCAGCCGTGCGCGATCTCTAATCCGTCAGCGTCTTTCGCTAATAACTCGTGAACGAAGCCTCGTAGAACATTTTCGCTGAGGAAAAAGTTGCTTCAAATAACCCGAAGAATCGCTCCGTCCCCATGGCGTACCATAATTTTGAAACACCTCGTCTGGCTCTCTATTTTCTCTATTTGGAAAGAAAACGTGCCTCGTTCTACGGGGTGGTCGAAAAGTTCTCTTCCGACGGCGAGACGTTTAGATCGTCTCGTTCGTAAATCCGAGCCGAAAGCATCGTACTTTAAAACGTCAGACGCGTCATTACAACATTGAGGAGACTTCCTACGAAATTAATTCACGATTTTCGTAGTCCGCGACTGCCGTCGACCGACTTGCCGCGTTCGAAGGAGCGATCGGACTCGTAGTTCCGGCGAAGCTCTCGATTTCAGAGCGGAGCCGGCGACCCTCGGGGCGATCGATGGCCACGGCGTGGCATCTCTTCCCTCGAATACGTATATCCAGCGCCCGTGAGGCCCCTGAGGATGGGCCTCTACCGCGAATTTCGTTCTCCGCTCTTGATTTCGTCGGAGCCGGCCGGGGTGCCCCACGGGGCAATCCTTAGCACAGATATCCGTGCTGCACAGCTGCTTTGCTCGTTCTCGAGACGCACGCATATACACACACACACACATAAGCATGTATATCGTGGCTCGGGGCGTCGTTCGTAAGAAGAGCGAGACCGCTTAATTTCTTTCCCCGAGGTCCTGCGCGCGTCTGCCTGGCAATTAGAGTGAACCGGAGACCGGAAGCTACACTCGGCCGTGCGGCGCTCTCATGCGTGTCGTTCGCTGACGTGCACCAACACACGATGCGCACGTATACACATACACGGACACATATACAGACACATATACACGAGAGGCACACAGAAGAAGCCGTGGCACACGACGTCAGGCCAGAGAGCAGCGAGCGGCCGCGGCTCGCTCGCTCGTTTCGGTCCCCGTTCGGGCCCCGAACGATAATCGAATTTCGTTACTTCGGCCGCACCATCGACGGCTTTAATTCGCCGCTTATCCGGCCGCGATCTGCCCCCGGCGAGCTTTCCCCGGATGCGGAAGCAATAAACATCCTTGCCGGAGGAGTTATTTGCATGCACGGTTTCCCGGTGCGCCCCGTTAATGAGAGAACCTCGCGCTCTCCCTCCCTCCCTCCCCCGCGCCACTCTGCTCCGATGATTCGCGCGAGTTCGTACGCGCCTGATCTATCATCGGCCGGCGCCGACTATTTTATTGGCCCCCCACGTCCCCCCCTCGACACCCCGCGATCGTCTTGATCCGCCGAGATCCCGCTTGTCGGCGAGTTCTCTCTCGATTTCGTGGAAGCAACACGTTGCAACGCGAATCAAAGTCGCCGCGGCGCACACATACACGCATACACGCCGAAGAGACAAATCAAGCCGCATCAATCGACGCCGAGCCGCGAAAGTCTCGATGCGACGAGGCGGCGAGCATCGCGCGCTTCGATCCAACGCTTCGAGGCGTTGCTTTGGTTCCTGTTGTTGTTGCTGTTGCTGTTTGTTGCTGTTGGCGATTCGACGATGTTTCCCTGCCGGTTGCACTTTGACGAAAACGACCGGCGATCGGTTTTAATCCTTTGCGCTATATGACAACGAGGCAGACTCGTGATGAAGATTTTACACGTAATCTAATAACGCTAAAGCTACCGAGCAGTAATACTAACCTGGCATGTACCGCTTCGCAAAAGTGAGAAGACCGAATTTATTTAGAATTTGTAATGTTTTTATTGTATAACTTGCTCTCCAATAATATAACTTATTCGAGCGTTTTCCACGAAAGAGTCACGGAACTTTGCAGAATTGCAAAATAAGAAAGCAGTCGCGTTCAAAGCACGGTAATTCTAGCGTTAATAAACTACGGCTTGTCTTACGCGGCGGGTTTAATCGGATTCTCGAATTTAATCGATTCTCGAACGTAGTTAACAAACGCGGCTGGGCCGAGAAGATCCCTAAGAGACGAGCTTACGAACGAAAGAAAGAAAGAACGAACTAACGAACGAACGATCTGGGTTAGAGAACGATGGAGCGTGGCTGAAAGCCATCCAGTGTTTTCTAATTAAATTTCTTGGCCGCGGTAAGGCGCCACGTAGCGCAGACGCGTTCCAGGCTCATCGAAGCCGCTAATTACGCGGGAATCGAGGCGGCGATGAAAGGAGTGCGAGAAAAGAGGAAGAGAGAGAGAGCGCGCTCCAGGAAGAGAGAGTGAGAGAGAGAGAGCGCTCCAGGGAGAGAGTGCGAGAGAGAAAGAGCACTCGAGAGAGAGAGAAAGAGCGAGAGAGAGCGCTCCAGAGAGTGAGAGAGCGAAAGAGAGAGAGCGCTCCAGCGAGAGAGAGAGAGAAAGAGCGAGAGAGAGCGCTCCAGAGAGTGAGAGAGCGAAAGAGAGAGAGCGCTCCAGCGAGAGAGAGAGAGAGAGCGCTCCAGCGAGAGAGAGAGAGAGAGCGAGAGAGAGAGCGCGCTCCAGAGAGAGAGAGAGAGAACGCTCCAGAAAGAAATAAAGAGAGAGAGAGAGAGAGAGAGAGTGCCGGCGAGGTGGCAGGCCGCCGCTGCTTCCTCTTTTGTCTGGAGGCAGCTCGAGAACGGAATTCCTCCCGTTATCCCACAGAAGACGAGAGGCATGTACCTGCTTATGGCCGACGCGAAAACAGCTCCCATTAATATCCGCGGCTGCTCGGACGTTGTTTGGACACGTTCCTGGCCTTTATCGCCGAAACACACCGACTCGCATTGTGCTCTGCTCGCCGCAGCACACCGCTTCAGCAGCAGCCCGCTTCTGCCCGCTTCGGCTCGGGTCTATCGCGCGCTCTCCGCTCGCCCACAATATAATGTGCCCCCAACGGCCCGGTGAAACGAGCCCTTTATTGCCGGTCGCTCTGCTCGGATGCTGCTTCCTTTCTCAGGCCCCTGTCCTCCTCTCTAGCTCTCTTTCTCTCGCTCTCCGTCTCCCTTTCTCTCTCTCTCTCTCTCTCCGCTCTCTCCGTCCCCCGGCCCACCCTCTTTCTTCTCCCCGCGGCGCGCCGTTCGCCGCCCACCTCGCGGCTACACCTGCGAGACTATGCTCGATCGCGAGCAGCTGGGAAATTGGGCCTGGAAATTGGGCCCGGAAATCGCAGCTGGAAAAATTCTGTATCGAAAATCGGAAACGATTTCCGCCAAAGTATTTTTCGCCTTAATCGCGACAGCGGCGCGATCGCTTCCGCTTCGCTGGGGGCGGTTTCCGACGCCGTTCGGTTTCGGTAACGCGATCCCTCTCTCTCTCTCTCTGTGTCTCTCTTTGTCTCTCTGGCTCCGCGCTTTTCCTTTCGTTGTCGCGTCTCGAGGTCTGGTTTGCGGTGACGTTCGTTTAAACGATTTACGACGGGCAGGTTTGCGGTGCGAGTTAGCGCTCGCCGGCAACGGGAATCCGGGCTGCGAGCCAGTGACAAGGCTTGCGTCACCGCCGATTGTCAACCTATCTCTCTCTCTCTCTCTCCCTCTTTCTCTCTCTTGCTCTCTATCTCTCCGGTTTTCCCTCGGGCCCGCTCCGACCGGCTCCGCTCGGCCCGCAACACCTGCTTCTCTTCCTCGTGCCGCGCGATGGTAATGACCACGGGTGGCAATTGGTCCGGTTACCGACGCCCAGATAAGCCTCCGGGACCCGGAATTCGAGGAACAAGTCCCTCGAGTTGTCCGACGGTCCCACCGGGCCCTCTCTCTCTCTCTCTCTCTCTCTCTCTCTCTCTCTCTCTCTCTCTCTCTCGGTTCTCTTTCGTCGCGACCTCGTGCCGCGACCGATATCGCGCGCGCCCACGTTTTCTGCGGCCGCCCCGAACGCGTCTCGAGATGCAAATTCATCCCCCATCCCCCCTCCCCCTCTCGTCGTCGCCTCGGTTCGTATATCGGAGCAAAGTGTTTCACAGATGTTTCGGATTCCGGGGGACTCGTTAACGAGAACCGCCAACGCCCATGAATATTCACCGGGCCGCGTGTTTGTATGAAACGTAATTGCATTAACACGGAATTATTCATAATTCGACGCGTGTGAATTGTTTAAAGACCGCGTCTGGATAGCAACCGGGACAGAGGCCGGCTCGCGAATTAGGCGAAAATTAGCGGAGATTCGAATCGGTAACTGTACTGCACGCGCGAACGCGGGGACGGAGGAGATCGGCGGGGGGTGAACGCGCGGAGTTCGACGATCAACTTCTCTCTCGTATCTTTGGTCGCGAGTTCCTCGTCGCGATCGCGCACTTTCTTCTTCGCGAGCGATTCTACAAGGTGACCCAAAAATGTCTCGTAATCCGAAAGTAGGGGATTCCTGAGGTGATTCGAAGGAACTTTTTCCTTGGCGAAAATGCGATCCGCGGCTTCGTTCGCGAGTTATTAACGAAAAACGGTGACCAATGAGAGACGAGCTCGGTCGGCGCAAGGCGGAGCCGATCGGCGGATTCTAGGCTTCGCGCGCTCGTTGGCTAGGCTGTCTCCTGCTAGCCGCCTCGCGCCAGCCGAGCTCGCCTCCTATTGGTCAACGATATTTTCGTCGATAACTCGTAAACGAAGCCGCGGATTGCATTTTTGCTAAGGAAAAAGTTGCTTCGAATCACCTCGGGAATCCCCCATTTCCGGACTGCGAGACATTTTTGGGACACCCTATTATAGATCGCGATCGACGATCTCGCGTCGTAATTTGGTCGCATGAAACTCGGTCGGAGCACGCGCGATTTGGAAACCTCGGGTCTGAGTGCGGTTCTCGTCGGAAGAACCGGATCGCGGTGACTCTGGATGGAGTCGTTGGAAAAACGAGCGACCCTGATCTTTCGTTACGTGTCGGGTCGCTTCGAGAACTAGTTTCGAGTAATAAGCGCGATGTGAGAATTTCGTGTGATCTGGCGGGCAAGTGGTTAAATGGCGGTTGAACGAACGAGGGTTTTTTATGTGCGGTGGATGTTCGGTGAATTCTTTAAAAATTCTTCGAGAACGAACATATTTTGAGAAAAGTAAATATCCGAGTTGAAGGATAGGTATTAATTTCTCTGTCAAGGTTCGCATTCGTCGAGAAACCGCAGTAATGCGTACACTTACTCTTGCACATTCATCTTCCGTGAGAAAAATGCTGCGTCGCTCTTGCGAGCGAAATTGCTGAAAAATTGCTTTTGCCTGAAAATTGCTTTCGCCTGAAAATTGCTTCTTATGGAAAATTGCTTTTACTTGAAAATTGCTTCTTCGGGAAAATTACTTCTTCCTGGAAATTGCTTCTTCTGAAAAATTGCTTTCGTCTGAAAATTGCTACTTCCGGAAAACAGGAATCCCGCGATCGCGAAGCTCCGTTACCGATTTTCCGACGAAAGGGTTCGCAGGACCCTGAACCTACGATTTCTCTAGCAAAAGGGCCCACAGGTCCCTGAATCGACGATTTCTCTGGAAAAAGGGCCCACAGGTCCCCAAACCTGCGATTTCTCTAGCAAAAGTGCCGGCTAGCAGGTCCCCGAACCTACGATTCCTCTGGCAAAAGGGCCTGCAGGTCCCCAGACCTGCGATACCTCTAGCAAAAGGGCCAGCAGGTCCCCAATCCTGCGATCCTTCTAGCAAAAGGGCCCAAAGGTCCCCAAACCTGCGCTTCCTCTAGCAAAAGGGCCCGCAGGTCCCCGAATCGACGATTTCTCTGGCAAAAGGGCCCAGAGGTCCCCAAACCTACGATTTCTCTAGCAAAAGTGCCGGCCTGCAGGTCCCCGAACCTGCGCTTCCTCTAGCAAAAGGGCCCGCAGGTCCCCAAACCTGCGATTCCTCTGACAAAAGGGCTCGCAGGTCCCCAAACCTGCGATTTCTCTAGCAAAAGGGCCCGCAGGTCCCCGAACCTTCGATTTCCCTAGCAATAATCGGCGCTAGGGTATTTTCCAGCGATTCTTTCCGACTGACCGCGCTGCTCTTCTTCTTCCGCTGTTTCTCGGATATTCCTCGGGTATTCTTCGGGTGTTCCTCGGATATTGTTCGGGTGTCTGCGCGGCTCGGGTACCTTGGCGCGCACCTGTAAACGCCCGGTGAACTCGAGGCCAGGCCGATTCAAGGTATTCATTAACGGACGCTCCGCTCCGCTCCGCGAAGTAGCCAGACATTTTCTATTGTTCATTCAGAAACGAGCGGGCTGCGAAAGATAGCCCCGAGCCCTGGCAGGTAGCCAGATGCATTACTTACACACCGTTTGCCCTATCGGCCCCGCGAAAAAGAGGAAGAAAAAAACGCGACTAGCTTCACCTAGTAACACCGATCGACCCGCGGTGTCTCTTGGACGGTCGAGCCTTCTTCTTTCTTCCTTCTTCTTTCTTCTTCCTTCTTTCTTTTTTACGCGTTTATGCAACTCCCTGCGGGTATTCGTGGATTTTAATTAGTTGAGAATCGAGTAACGGTGTTTCCTATCCTCTCTTCCTGTTTCACGTTTCCACGCGCCGATGGTAACCGGGCCTCGATCTTGCTTTATTTTATGCAAATCGCGCCGGGCTCGTCTATCAATCTTCTCGATCATTCTTTTCGAACTGAATTTGAACCACGTTCGTCGATATCGTCGAGCGACGTTATTTTACGTATCGAATTGATGCATTAATTTCGGGAATATCGGTTATATTATTCTGTATTTATTTATTTATTATTATATTTATTTATTTTCTATTTATTAATTCTCTATTTATTAATTCTCTATTTATGAATTCCTATTTATTTACTTTATATTTATGAATCCTCTATTAACTCTCTTTATTTATTTATTCTCTATTTATATATTTTCTATTTATTAACTCTCTTTTTATTTATTCTCTATTTATATATATAACACTTACTCTTGCACATTCATCTTCCGTGAGAAAAATGCTGCGTCGCTCTTGCGAACGAAATTGCTGAAAGATTGCTTTTGCCTGAAAATTGATGCATTAATTGTTAATTACATTAATTAATAATTAATTTACCGTAATGAAAAGAGGTGATTTTTTAACGTTTATACGAAATCATTAATACTGAGAAAAATATCAGTATCCTGAGACAACAAATACAAGTAAATCCTCCCGAAAGTTAGCGTCCATATTTTTAAACGCGTTAAAAAAAAACGCAAACCCTTAAATATCTCGACTTAAAAACAAAAAGTGACTTATGCCACTTTCAAAAATAAACGGGGCTCATATGTCCCACGAATCAAGTTCGCATAATAATCGAGCGTGTCGATCCGCGAGCGACCGGTCCCCGGACGGTTTCCGGAGCCCCGATGCACCCGAGTGACCCATTTACGTCGGAGAACCTTGCGTTTACTGTTACACACACACCGCTTTCGGCTCGCAGGTTAGGCTTCGCAGCTGCACTTTGCCCTCCGTCTATCCGCTCTCTCCAGTAACACCAGCTCCGAAGGATCCCTGAACCTGTTTCTTCTGCACCCTGTCGGAACGGTTTCGTAGCCGGCGCGTCCCCCCTCCTCCACCACGCTACAAATCGTTTCGAAAAGCAATTCCGATCGGCTCGTATCGGCCGATTCGCCACGAGAGCTCGGGGAGCGCGGGAGCCCGATGAAGGCGGAAAGATTCGATTCGAGCCGCGAAATCGGCGTTTACGAATCCCCCGGGACGATCTCTCGATCCCGAAGGATATCTCTCGTCTGGCCCGGGGTGTCTGGTCTGGTCCGGCCCGGTCTCCGGGGCCTTGCTCGCGTGTGTGCCGCCGCACACCGGCCGGCAGAAAATGGGCCTTTCGTTACGCTGCGAGCCGGCCCGATCGGCCGGGGCCCCCAGAACAAGAATAACACGGAATAAAAGGGCGAAAATAAAAATGCTCGCCGGGAGGGGCGGGGAGGGAGGGGAGGAAAAGGGAGAGAGAGAGAGGACGGAGCCGAGAGCGCGCGGGAAAAAACAAAAGGTCGCGCGAAACAACGCAACAGGATTCGCCGATGGCGTGCCCGGGGATACTTAAACAGGATAACCGGGGCCCGATTCTCTTCCCAGAAGGGAAGTAACGTCTCGCTGTCGGCGAAACGGGAGTCTCGAGGGAGAGGCGGCAGCGTCTTCTCTCTCTCGCTCTCTCGCGTTCGCTCGAAGCTGCGCCGGGGCTATCTTCCCAGGTGATGCTGTTACGAGTTCTGAAAACGCCGATGTTCGCACGCCACTGCAGATGGATCGTGTACGCGCCATCGACTCTGTTCAGCCGAGGATCTCGCCCGAGATCGAGCAGTCCTCTCTCGAGAGAGATCCTCCGACCGTTTTTTCTCCTCCTCCCCCCATCCGCTTTCGCCGCGACCTTCACCCTCTGGCTCCGACGCCGTTCGCCACGTCGTCGTTCCGCCGATAGATTTCCTATTTCGTTCGTCTCCTGTTGTCGTCTCGCGTTCTCTTCTCCCCCTCGTCCCCTCAGAAAAAGCTGCTTCGTTCTCGCGCACAACTTCTTCACCGTGTGAGAAGATTTTGCGCCCTTCGATTGTGGGGTTTGTCGTTTTATTTGGTTCTCGTTTTTAGTTTATTTCGTATACGGGGATGGACTTTCGTTGCGAAGTAAAATGAAACGATGCGCGATGAAGAAAATGTGGTGGAAATGTGGTGGAAATGTTACGGGAATAGCGTTGATTGGTGTGAAGTTCATTGCCGTGGTGATCGAGGAGATACGCGCGCGGTGATCGTTGCGATAAGATAATCGAGATGAGATGGTCGAGATGGTGTAATCGAAATGAAATGGTCGATGTAAAGTAATCGAAATTAAATAGTCCGAATAAAAGAATCGAAATGGAATCGTTGCGATAAAATAATCGATGTGAAATCATCGAAATCGAATAATCGAGATTAGATTGTCGAAATAAAATGATCGAAGTGAAACGGTCGAAATCGAATAATCGAAATGTAATGGTCGAAATAAAATAATCGAGATGCAATGCTCGAAATCGAATAATCGGAATGAAATGGTCGAAATAAAATAATCGAAATGAAATCGTTGCAATAAAATAATCGAAGCGAAATAGTCGAAATCGCATAATCGAAATTAGACAGTCGAAATAAAATAATCGAAATGAAATCGTTGCAATAAAATAATCGATGTGATGTAGTCGGAATAAAATAATCGAAATGAAACAGTCGAAATAAAATAATCGAAATGCAATAGTCGATATCAAATAATCTAAATGCAATGGTTGAAATAAAATAATCGAAATGCAATAGTCGAAATAAAGTAATCGAAATGGAATAGTCGAAATCAAATAATCGAAATTAGACAGTCGAAGTCAAATAATCGAGATGCAATGCTCGAAATCAAATAATCGAAATGCAATGGTCGAAATCAAATAATCGAAATGCAATAGTCGAAGTAAAATAATCGAAATGAAATCGTTACAATAAAATAATCAAAACGAAATAGTCGAAGTAAAATAATCGAAACGAAACGGTCGAAGTAAAATAATCGAAACGGTAATAATCGAAATAAAATAATCGAAACGGTTAATGATCGAAATAAGATGACCGAATCGAAACAGTCGAACCGAAATAATCGAAACGAAATAATCGAAATAAAATGTGCGAGACACGATGCGAAAGGGTTTGCGACCGTCGGGACGCATCGGAACACCCGGTAGATTAGAGCGACGGATGAGATCCGCCGCGCGAGGCAGGAGGAAGAGCGTCCGGATCCTCGAAACTGGTGCAGAAATAGAGCCAGGGCCGGGTGTCGAACCGTCGATTACTATCGTTCGGGAAACGAAGCTGGTTCCTTGGCGGTGACGGTGGGAAGGGGTTGGGGGGCGGAAGGGGGTGTCGGGAGCACAACAGAGGCCCGGTCCACTTACGCTACCAGCGATCGCATAACCATAGAGCACGTCTACGAGGCCTTGCCTCGGGGCTCGCTCGGTTTTCGCCTCGGGGGCCTCAGCCGTGCACGCACGCACGGGCCCCCGAAACTGGTCCGGCGGGCCCCGGTGCACAGTGGTCCGGGAACTCGCCTTCTGCGGCTTCAATTATTTTAGCGTTGTTTCAAGGTTTCAAGGTGCTGGTCGCGTACACCAGTAGGTCGTTGAATTCCTCTCGATTAGCAGCCAGAATATTTGTTAAAAAACATATTTTTTATGCCCGTTGCAGTCGAACGGGGCGACGCTGTGAATATTGCTAAACCGTTTTTCAAAATAATAATTGTGTCACGGTTACGGATTCGTTTGTGTTTAATCCTAGATTTACGGAGCACGGAGAACAGCTGTTTTATGTATTCGTTTATAAAAGTAACGATATGACGTTTATTCTGATTTTTAACAAGCGTTATTAATATAATATTATTATTATAAATATATTATTATTTATAATATTATAAATATATTATTATTTATAATATTATAAATATATTATTATTTAATATATTAATATTATAAATATATTATTATTTATAATATTTAATAAGCGTAAATAACGTATAAATTGAATAAATAACTCGTAAACGTGTCTTAACGATATGAATAATCATAAATTAAAAAATTAATGACCCGGGTTCCGTAATAAATATATTATTTATTTATTTCGATTTTTCATTTCGTTTATTCCACTTCGATTATTTCATTTCAACTATTTCTTTGCGATTATTCCCACGGGTTCCGCAAATCCAGCGTTAAAAAAGCATATTCCCTAAGAACATCTGCAATTGCAATCTCATAATTTCGCACCTAGAATGCTCTAAGACGGTACAGCCGATTACTGGCCCAAAGTAACCGCCCAACATTTTGGGCCCGATCAACGTGATCGAGTAAAACATACTATAAATTTTCATTCCTTCATTTCCGTTCATTTCTTGACGAGAAAATTAAGCTTATTCGTCGCCAAATACTCAGCTAATTGCGAGAACTATCCAAACGCACAGCAATCGGTCTCGCCCCACAGTAACCGGTCCCGTAAACTCTCGGAACGTCGCCAGCAATATTTTAAATCTCCCGATTTCAAAGGGTCCTTGTTCGAGAGAGAGAGAGAGGAAAAAGAATTCCGCGCGAACATGGAAATCCAAAAAACTTTGATCCGGGCCCGCAATTTAGCGGCGGGCCGGTGCGCGGCGTGTAACCGGGGCCCTTCGGGGCCCCTGCATCGTGAGACGCGCGGCGGCGTTTTTCGGTAGGGCACCTGATCCGCGCGCGGACCAGCTCTCTCTCTCTCTCTCTCTCTCTCTCCTAATTCCGGCCGGGGCCCATTACGATAATGCGTTTAGTAGGAAGCCCGGCGCTGCTCTTCTTCCTCTCCGCGAAAACAGGTAGTGGCAGGAGAGCGGGAGCCGGAGCCAGGAGCAGAGGGGCGGCCCGGGGAGGAGGGAAGAAGAAAAGAAGAACGCCTCTTTCCCAGAGCTACAACGCGCTCGCTCGCTGCTCTCTGTGTATACGCTTACTCTCTTTGTGCCGGATGCGTGCCGCCGGCGGAGTAGCAATAGCGGACGAACGTCCGGTCTCTCCCCTCTCCCTCTCTCTCTCTCTCTCTCTCTCTTTCTCCCTCTCTCTCTCTCTCTCTCTCTCTCTCTCTCTGGATCTGTTGCTGCTCGACTGTCCCGCTCGCTCGCCCGGGGCCGATGCACTTCGATCGCATGATTGGGCGCAGCAACGGCGCAGCACACCGCTCCCCCTCGTCCCGCCAGGAACCGAGAGCCGATCGACACGCTTAATTACTCTCGCGTTTCGGTTTCGTGCCTCTCTTTCGACCGGCTCGATTATAGTCGGAGAGCAGCGCGCTGTCCGGAGGATCCGTCGGGATCCGACGGAGTGCCCCCGTGAAAACTGGGCCCGAGAACGGGGACCGCCGACTCCCGGGCCCCGGAATCGGGCCCCGCCGCGGCGTCCAGGCGAACGCGAATTTCCTGTATAACCTGCGGTGATCCGCGCGCACGGAAAATCCTTGCCGCGATTGGATCTCACGAGGCGGGTTGTTTTTCTTTTTTTCTTTTTAAGTATAGTATAGTATAGTATCTTTTATATATTTTATATAGTATATAATATTATAAATATTTTATAAATGATAAATGGTAATGATAATAATAATAATAATAATAATAATAATAATAATAATAATAATAATAATAATAATAATAATAATAATAAATAATAATAATAAATGGTAATGATGAGAATAATAACAATAAATGGTAATGTTAATAATAATAATAATAACTGGTAATGATACTAATAACAATAATAACTGGTAACGATACTAATAACAATAATAATTATAATTATAATAAATAATAATAATAATAAATGGTAATGATAATAATAATAATAATAACAATAATAAATGTTAACGATGATAATAATAATAAACGATAACGATGGCAATAATGATAATAAATGACAATGGCAATAATAGCACCCCTAAACAGTCAGAGCGGGCCATTGGAATGAACAGAACGTGGCAGCGACGATGAAAGCTGGTCGAAAAATCGACCACACCACCACCGTGGAGACAAATAGTCGAATAAATCGATGGCGTCGCGGAAACGCCGTCCGCGCTCGAACGCGTACGGAAATGCAGATTTTTGTTCTTCATTGTTATGAGATCTGACGGAAGTGGTGGTATTTTTCCGTGTTGCAGAGAAGGTGCTGATAACGAGGCTGACCACGCAGAAGTGGCTGGACGTCGGGCCGAACTGGACCGAGGACGAGTACAGGAGCGCCCACTCGAAGATGGTGTACGAGTACCGGGTGACATGCGTCGCCTACTATTACGGGAAGGGCTGCGAGAACCTGTGCAGGCCGAGGGACGACAATTTCGGGCATTACAGCTGCAGCCCGATCGGCGAGAGGGTCTGCCTCTCTGGATGGAAGGGCGACTACTGCAATAGCCGTGAGTGTTCCGGTCTCTATGTCTCTAACCTATTATCGCGTGCCTGTGGTGGTGCGCCGGTGCGCGCGCGCGCCCGCGCTCTCCCGCAGTATGCGTGGCTCGCCCCGCGCGCGCGCGCGCGCTCGCCCGCGAGCCTCCGCACACTCCCACGCTTCCCATCGCGACTGCAACCCGCGCGACATCCCTCCTTTTGTCGGAATTCCGTGTATGAAATTACAGAGACGATCGCTCGCTCCCTTTTCGCTCTCTCTCTCTCTCTCTCTCTCTCTCTCTCTCTGTCTCTCTTGCCCCCGACGAGGGCTCTCTCTCTCTCTCTCTCTCTCTCTCTCTTTTGCCCCCGACGCGGCTGCTCTCTCTCTCTCTCTCTCTTGCCCCCGTCGAGGGCTCTCTCTCTCTCCCTTGCCCCCGACGAGGGCTCTCTCTCTCTCTCTCTCTCTCTCGGTAATTCATTCGGTGCCTGTCGTGTTCCGTACGGTAACTGGAGACCGGCCGACCAATTTCGGGATTTTTTGGGGGTTGCTCTAAGGGTGGGTGGGGGGTAGCTGCCCCGCGCGCCGCCTTGAATTACTCGGTGGGAAACTCGTCGCCGAACCACTCTCGGTCGACCATTCGGACCGTATGGACGCCACGCGAGATCTTGGCGGAAATTGTTGCGAGGTTGCTCGACACGTCGCTGCGAGATTTTCAGGACGAAGAAGCAGCACGATCATGTTGCTTTTTCTACGGACGGTCTCGCGGAACGAGACGATTAATATTATATATATATATAATACTATAATATAACTATATATATTTATAACGTAGTATAATTATAATTATAGCTATATATATTATAACCATAATTATAATTATAGTTATACTACGTTATAAATATATATAGTTATATGATAGTATTATTATTATATATATAATACTATAATATAACTGTATATATTTATAATGTAGTATAACTATAATTACAGCTATATATATTATAACTATAATTATAGTTATACTACATTATAAATATATATAGTTACATTATAGTATCACATTACATACAATATAATACTATAATAACATTAAATTAATATATATATATATAATATAATATTAAAATAACATACGAACGCATTCGTAACGCGCGAATCAATCATAGTTTCCGTGCGATCGTCGAACGTAAATCGATCGTCGATTACCGAATCGACGGATCCGCGTCGAAAAAAGAAAAAAAAAGAAAACAGAAAAACGTGTGCGCGCCGTTTTGATAACGCAGCGGGATGGATGGATGGATAGATGGATGGTGTTATATAACTTTGGGTCGGGCGTTCGCCGTTCTCGTACCACGAAACTCGACGAACTCTGGTCCGCGAAGGAGAGGCCCGGTGCAGTGTCGGTGCAGCAGTCGGGTCCGAGCGTGCAGCAGCTTCCCACGCTTGGCTCGCGCGTGTGCGAGCGCGATCGTGGCTCCGGCTCTCTCTCTCTCTCGATCCCACCTCTCCCTCTCCCCCCCTCTCTCTCTCTCTCTCTCTCTCTCTCGATCCCACCTCTCTCTCTCTCTCTCTCTCTCTCTCTCTCGGTCGCTGGTCCCGTCCCGGGTCTCTCTTTCGCCTCTCCTTGTCCCTCCCGATTCACCGTTCGTCTGCATCCAACGTCCTCCTCGTCGGTCGTTCGCGTACCTGAGCCGAGCCGTCGAGCGAAGGATTAATCCGTGTGTACGTGCACGGGGCCCGACTCGTTCGTTCGCTCGCTAGCTAGCTCGCTCGCTCGTTCGCCTGCTAGGCTGGCCAGCTCGCCCGTCCGCTTTCCGCGTGCACACGTTTTCAGCCTGCCGAGTCCGAGAGGCTCTCTCGGCCGAGAGAAGAGAGTCCTTCCTTCGTGTGTGGCTCGTTCAGTCTCGCCGGACGGGACGCGCGTCCTCGGCTCTGCAACAATGTTCGATTCCCTTCGCGAGCATTGTCCCGGGAGGCCAGAAAGAATTGTCCGCGAGCCAATTCTACGATGTACTTCGTTGGTCCAGTTAGCTGCCGGAGTTCTCTGTCGCCGGAGCCTGTTGTTCGATCTAGGATCAGGATCTTGTAGATTTTTGTAGGAAATTTTTCCGTAAATTCTCTGTAATTCTATGTAATCATTTTTTATTTCGAGATCTCTACGGAATTTATTGACGCGTTTCACCGTACGGATGACTAGAGATAGTCGGTTTCTTGAGTTCTTCGTCGAAGGAATTCGATCGAAATAATAATCGAGCTCGGACGGAGCAACGGTGAGACGTGATTTACTAGTTGCAGTAAATTTCTCCGTAATTGACGCTCGGATCGTACGCGAAAATGGACGATTTGGGAAGCGGAGGTACGATTGTTGCGATTATTATATTATTATATTTATTACACGTATATTTTTTGTATTATATGTTGTAATGTTATTATTGTATTTATTATATGTGTTTTATTAGATATTATTATATTATTACTATTATTTTATACGATATACGAATATTATATCATACGGCAAATATTACAATGAGGCTCGTTAAATATTGGAGTAAATGCGTGTTACCGTTATTTTTATAAACTAGAATTTAATATAAAACAGCTGATTTCAGTGCTCCGTAAATCGTATATCGTATAATATAATAATAATAATATAATAATACATAGTAAAATATATATAATAAATTTAATAATGACATAATAATACATAATAGTATATACATAATAAATATAATAATATATATTCATATATAATTATACTTACGAATTGGTTACTACATTAAAGCGACATTTCAATATATAATATAATAATAATATACATAATAATATATAATAAAATATACATAATAAATATAATAATATATATTCATATATAATTATACTTACGAATTGGTTACTACATTAAAGCGACATTTCAATATATAATATAATAATAATATACATAATAATATAATAATAATATACATAATAATATATAATAAAATATACATAATAAATATAATAATATATATTCATATATAATTATACTTACGAATTGATTACTACATTAAAGCGACGTTTCAAGAAAATTGATCTTCCTAAGAGCTTTCTCTTTCTCTCGCTATCAACATCGTCGAGCCGACTATCAAACCGAACACCTACAACTGCGCTAACTATACTATAGTTAGCAATAGTTAACGAATTAAACTACAGTTAACAATAGTACAACTCAAAAACCTACGCGTACGATCGGAACAACCGCGGTCGAAAAAAACAGTTCCCGACCCGTCGTTAACGACGGGATCCGTAAAAATAACGTCTTAAATGTCTCGCGAACGTTGAACGAACGATCATCATCGATCACGCGTCCCCCTTCGATCACCATTCGCGTGACCATTCTTCTTCGTAAAAGCTCGCTTCCGAACAGCCGGAAGAAGCCCATCAGCTGATGACGAAGGTGGTGTCCCATTAAAAGCGCGCAGAGCAGCACAGCTGTAGAAACGCGACTCGGGAAAATGGGACTTTTAAAAGTATATATTGAAGAACAGGAGGGGGGAGAGGGGGAGGGGCGACGTGCACGTGGTGGACAGGTCGGTCGCGTCACCTGGCGCATCCCCGCGGGCACAAAGGCTCTTTTTCTGGGCGCGCGTCGCGACGCAACGGGGGTGGAGAACGGTCGTCGGTCGTCGAGTGGTCGTCGACGACGCGGCGGGAGAGGGGAGGGGGGCAAGAAAGGAAGAAGAAAAAAAGAAAAAAAGAGAAAAGACGGCGCGCGCGCGATGCCGTCTTTCAGGAATTTCGTTTCGCCTTTGTTGCGCGGAATTCTTCGAGATATATACGGTATATATACAGAGAGAGAGAGAAGAGGTTTCGCAAGGCGGCACCCAGCAGCAGCAACACAGCACCCGACCAGCAACGCGAACGACGGTTCGTTCGTTCGGCTTGTGTGTACCGCTGACGATGGCATCCGAGATTTAGAGTCCTCTTTTGCTTCCCTCGCCGCGGCGTGCCAAGTTCTCCCGACATTCCGCGTTTCCAGCCAACGGTCGGTCGGTCGGTCGAGGGAGAGAACGGCATTCGTGTGGCCGTTGACGGGGTCTCTCCTCTCTCTCCCTCTCTCTCTCTCTCTGTTTTTCGAGGGAGAGACGTCGTCGCGACGCTGTCCCCGGCCGTTTCGTTCCGATGGGCCCTTCCCGATCGAAAATTCCGTGGGACCACGCCGCGCAATTATATCTCGCCTCGGATTAACGCGCATGGGAACTCGACCGCGAGAACCCCCGGAACACGCCTAATCTTTCGATTCCCGGTCGCCTCGGGAACGCGCGGAACGCACGCGTTATCGCTAATCTTTATTCTACCGATAGCGGTGCGCTGTTTGTCTTTTTTTATTCGCTTTTTTATTCCGTTCATTGATTTAGTATTTCGTCGGCGTAACTCTCTTTGTAAGTTTATAATTCTTTCTTCGTTAATTTGTTCTTGTTATTTTATCATTCGTGTATTTTTCACTGGAGTATAAATGTAATAGATTTTTCGCGGGAAGAAACTGGGCCACACAGGCTGAATTATGCGAAGATCGTGGGAATATAGAAGCGCGGAGGACGAACGGAAATGTTGTTGGATACGATGGTAGATGATACGGCACTGGAAATAGTATGTAAATAATAATAATAAATAGTAATAATAAACATATACGTATACATAATATATAAATAGTAATAAATAGTAATAATAAATATGTATAAATAATAATAATAGTAAACGTATATATAATATATAAATAGTAATAACTAGTAATAATAAATAAATATATATAATAAATAAATGGTAATAAATAGTAATAATAAATATATATATAATATACAAATAATAATAAATAGTAATAATAAATATGTACAATATATAAATAACAGTAAATAAAAATAAATAGTAATAACAAATATATACATAACATAAAAATGATAATAAACAAAGATAAATATGGAAATAAAAATAGATATGCAAACGGGGACCTATAATAGAGAGATTAACAGGCTCGATAAAGTTCGCACCGAAATGACGGCGCGAATAATATCGAAAAATCGAGAAACGCGGGAGCGGAGATTGTTCTAAAAATAGGGAAAGAGGTCGGAGAACAATGCCGATCGCAGAAATACCGTTCAAGGCCCCCCGGAGACGATTTTCGCGAGTTTCGCTCGGTTCCGAGGGTCATCCTCTCGCGATTCCACGAGTCGACCTTCCGCGGTCGTCCTTCCTGCGAGCCCACGGGCGAGCGGTTCGTGTCTTCACCGATCTCTCTCTCTCTCTCTCTCTCTCTCTCTCTCTCTCTCTCTCGCTCGCTCGCTCGCTCTCTGCGATGGTCTCTCCTCGTGGAGGCGATCGGTCGTTGCACTCCCCGAGCCGGCGCTCGACAAACTTACTCCGCGCATTGATTACTAATAGACTGCTTACTCCTCATTTCGTGACATTCCCGGACTTTCGTGGAATCGGCGATTCGTGCGGCGATTTCGCGACGGCCGAGATTCGTCTCTTGCCCCGCGATCGATGGATCGATCGATCGATCGATCGACCGATCGGTCTCGCGTGTCAGCGCGGCACTCGGTCGTTAACCGATCCCGGATAAAATTAACGGATTCCCGGCGAGAGCTTTTCCCCGCGGAGTTTCCAGCGCTTTTTGCGGGGCCCGCCGCGGCCCGCCGAGAAAGTAAGCAAGCATTGTTCCGAGCCGGCGGTGGGTCCCGGGCCCCGCGCGGCGCGGCGCGGCGCAGCACCGATCGCCTCGGACGTCGGCGCGCCGAGTTAATTGCCGGTGGAAATACTGGTCGGGTTATTTTGAAATTGAACTTGCCCCGGGGACGGGTTCCGTGAGAACGGCCGATTTCGTCGGGTAAAAATGGAAGTCGGAAACGGCGGGGGCAAGCGCAATCTCGGGCCCCCGCGACGACTGACTATACTCTACCTGTGTGTACACACTCTGGCTCGTTTGCTCAGGTGAGACGCGATCGTCGCGCGCCCCCCTCCCCTTCCCTCCGGCTCCGCTTTTTACGAGGAAAGGAACGACGCGGCGGGAAAGAAATCGCTCGCTCTGTGGCTTCCGACGCTGAGATATTAGCCCTTGTTGCCGCGACAACCCCGTGCAATTTGTTCGACCACGAGTACAGAGAGTCCGTTAATGGGGAACCGAGCGCCGAATACGGGCCGGGTAGGTTACCCTTACGCCGGGGGATGAACGAGAAACGCGGCGCTTTTGGGGGAGGACGAACGGCGGCGCGACGATTTGTCCGCGTGCAATTTGATCTTGCGAACGGGTTCACGGGGTGTTGCGGTTTTGAAGAGGGGTGGATTGGTTTTTTTTGTTATCACTAGGGGCGACTTGGTTTTTCTTTTTTTTTTTAATTGTAGGCGACGGTCTAGCAATGTTGTATGGGCTACAGTTATTTTCGCGAGGAAAGTAGTAATTTTGAGCCAAATATAAGGTTAAATTTATAAAATGTAATGTAATGTGATGTTGGACATATATAATAATATATTAGAGAATATATTATATTATTATATATTATTATATTATATAGTAATATATTAGACAATATATTATATTATTATAATGTACATTATATTATGATATATTATTATATTATATAATAATATATTAGACAATGTATTATATTATTATTATAATAATAATAATAATTATAATATATATTATATTATGATTATTATTATTATATTATATTATAATATAATATAATATGCAGAGATAAAGTTACGATTTTTGAATCATTCTGTGCCTCCAGCGTGTTAAAAAGAGCATCTCTGGTTCAAACGATTGCCAATTGGTCGACAATTATAATAACCATATTGTTACAATGATTATTACAGTATCTCTCCTCTTCTCGAACCGTCCATTTTTCTTTCGAAGTTGCAAACAAAATCAAGTAGAATTTTGCCGAACCTATATTCAAACTTCTACCAAGATCGATGATTTTGCGAATCGATGCGAAAATAATTCTGCGCGCTCACATATATTCTCAAGGTCGCGGATTCGACGAAAATTGAAATGAAAAGAAATGAAAAAGACTTTCTCGAACTTTTCTATAGACCCCTTGGTGTACCCAGTTAACGCGAGGCGCAGAGATATCGCGATATCCGGCGACAGGGGTAGTTGCAGCAGCATTTTCGGGGGTGCCTTGTGTGGCTTAGGGGTTGCGGAGAGAGGCAGCTGCAACGCGGGCCGAAACAGAGGCCGAGTGGGCCCCTGACAGCTGCACGTTGCTCTCGGTGCTTTAACCAACAGCTGCACCGGCCTCTCGCGTTCACAGTCCGCTTCCATTTCGACCCCTTCTCTCTCTCTCTCTCTCTCTCTCTCTCTCTCTCTCTCGCTCTCTTTTGCTCGCTCTCGCGCTCTCTCTCTCTCTCGCGCTCTCTCTCTCTCTCTTTGTCTTTCGCTCGCTCTCTCCCTCTCTCTCTCGCTCTCCCCCTCTCGCTCTCTCTCTCGCTCGCTATCACTCGCTCTCTCTCGCTCTCCCCCTCTCGCTCTCTCTCTCGCTCTCGCTCGCTATCACTCGCTCTCTCTCGCTATCTCTCGCTCTCGCTCACTCTCTTTTGCTCTCTCTCTCTCTCTCTCTTGCTCTCGCCCGCTCGCTCTCTCTCACCGACTCGCTCTCTCCCCCCACGTCCCCCCGGCCCCGGTCCGCGCGCATTTTTCCAGCTCGTTCCAGGTCTTTATTGGCCTCCGCGCCGGTGTACCTGCCGAACACTCTCGCTCTCGTCTTTCTCCCGACGGTCTTTCACGTGGCGCGCAACAATCGGCGGAGACACAGGTAGTAGACGTTTCTTGAAGGGGGCTGGGAGGGAGAGGCACAAACGCCTTACCGAGAAATCGAGGGGGTTGGCCCAGCCAGCGGTTCATTGTCTGTCGCCGTTCCGCGAAAGGTCAGGCACAACACACGGGGTTACTTGGGAGCGCCCGCCGTGGAAAAATCGATATGTACGTTGGCCACGAGCCGTGAAATTCGTCCGCCTGCTCTGTCCAGGGGGGGAGAACCACCACCACCCGCCCCGTGTCTGGACGTTTAATCTCTTTGAGGGGCGGCCGGCCGCGACCGCGGAAGCGTTGACACACGCGACAAGGTTACGCGGGAGAGACCCGGCTTTCTCGCAATTTGGCAATCGCTTTTCGCTGCCTCGTAATTGGTCGAACGCGGATTATCCTCGTTTTTAGGAACGATTGAATAATGGTCGGTGAGTTGGTGGTTCCGTTGGGAATGATCGAACGAATCGTTCGATTCGAGGCGA
Source organism: Megalopta genalis (assembly GCF_051020955.1). Lineage (NCBI taxonomy): Eukaryota > Metazoa > Arthropoda > Insecta > Hymenoptera > Halictidae > Megalopta > Megalopta genalis. The sequence goes on along the minus strand of NC_135014.1, from coordinate 28,729,405 downwards.
TATGTAATTCGTCGAAGTGTTCGCTCTGACAGAAGACGGATTGAATTTAAAATGATATGATTTAATAGCGAAAATAATAAAGATAAATGATAAGGAGAAGAGAAAATGACGAATAAATCGATAAAGTGAATAATAATAGAAATGATTTATGTGATAGTCGTTTTACGAAATTGAACTTTCTGGAATAACGAGGATCGATAAATAATATTTCAACGATAATAATAATAATAATATATAAATATATATAATATAATATAATATAATATATATAATATAATATATATAATATAATATAATATAATATAATATAATATATATAATATAATATATATAATATAATATAATATAATATAATATAATATATATAATATAATATAATATAATATATATAATATAATATAATATAATATATATAATATAATATAATATAATATAATATAATATATATTAATAATAATAATAATCTGATTAGTCTAAGTAGGCTAAAGAACGTCGAGGTGTTCCTACTGATCCCAGAAAAATGTTCAGGCAAAAAGGTGAAATGAACTTCGGTAAATATTGCAATGAATTGAACATTCAATAATCTTGCTAATCTTGCGAAAAACGTAGACGATTTTTGCATCGCGCCTAAAGATTCGCAGTCCAGTAATTATCGTCGGGTCTATCGAGGATTTCGTCGCCCCAGGAAACCTTCGAACCTGGTCCATTCAATCCCGCAGGTTCCATTCATCGAACGCGCACACGGGGGTTCTTGCCTGAACGTTGCACGGGGTTGACAATAGGGTAACTTTCTAGGCCCGCGCGAATTGCGGAACCATTGACCTGTTAGCGTTACAATAGGACCACCGCCACGGTTCGATTTAAAGTTACAACTACGGAGCCGGTCCGGACCGACCGATTTCCCAAGCTTTGTTCGAAAGTGCACGGGCTATTACATTCTGTGTCGAACAGGATATCATCGAATAAATTTCTCGATTAAAGTACTTTAGATGTTTAAAGTAAAAGTCTTCGTTATACGAAGTAAAACCGAGCTTCGAGCATCGAAGATGCTTTTGTGAAAAAGAAACGAGGAAATTTATTGCGTTCGATAGATCGATGCTCTCGGCTAACGTAACGAACTCTGAAATATTTGTTTAGTAGGAGTGGAAAATGTGACGACGAGTATACTCGTCGAACACAGAGGAAGCGTCGCTGTTGAAATATTGATTTGGAAAGACGGTATTATTTGATCAAATTAATGTTCAATGATCGCTATATTTTTTAACCGTGACGAGTATACTCGTCGGGACACAACATTCTGCAGATTCTCCGTGACGAGAATACTCGTCGGGACACAAAATTCTGCAGATTCTCCGAGACGAATATACTCGTCGGGACAAAACATATTGCTTCTTCTTCGCGACGAGTATACTCGTCAGGACAAAAAATACTGCCGATTCTCCGAGACGAATATACTCGTCAGGACAAAAAATATTGCTTCTTCTTCGTGACGAGTATACTCGTCAGGACAAAAAATACTGCCGATTCTCCGAGACGAATATACTCGTCAGGACAAGAAATATTGCTTCTTCTTCGTGACGAGTATACTCGTCAAGACACAAAATTCTGCCATTCCTCCCTGACGAGTATACTCGTCGAACACAGCTAACCGCTCAAGCCGATCACGTAACTCGCTCGATTATCCGAAACATCGAAGCCGTCGCTATCTCGGCTAACGAAAGGCGCAGCTGTACTTTGAACCGTCGAGATACCCTTGGCGTCGGCGTTCCCGCGGCATTCTAGAGCAACGAGTCGACGGCACCAGGGGTATTACCTTGCAGTCACATGATCGTTCCAAGTATAATCCCCGATCGGACGTAATCCCGCGTTTAATTCAGGAACGGAGTTCCCGCGGCGTGTTTTTAGCCGTCGGTCCAGGAATCCCTGGGATTCGAGAGAGAGAGAGAGTTCTCCCTGGCCGTGGTTGTCTCGGAGACCGCCGAATCGAGCGGAGAGGCGAATCCTCCGGATCCCTCTCCGGTTCCCCTCCGACTCTCCTCTCTCGCTCTCTCTCCGATTTTTCTCTTCTTGCTCTCTCTCCGATTATTCTTCTCTCTCTCTCTCTCTCCGATTATTCTCCTCTCGCTCTCTCTCCGATTATTCTCATCTCTCGCTCTCTCCTCGATTATTCTCCTCTCGCTCGCGCTCTCTCTCTCTCTCCGATTATTCTCGTCACTCTCTCTCTCTCCCTCCGATTATTCTCCTCTCGCTCTCTCTCCCTCAGATTATTCTCCTCTCTCTCCCTCCGATTATTCTCCTCTCGCTCTCTCGCTCTCTCCGCCGCTTCTCTCGGTCTCTCTCGCTCGCGTCTCTATAAATACCAGGCTCCTTAGCGCAGCTCGGTCCTCTCGAGCTGCATCGAGAGAGCCGACGAGAGCCGCTCCGCGGGCCGTTGCCGTTGCCGTTGCGCTCGGTGCCAAGGTCACGCCGGCCCACCAGCCCATCGGCTGTCCTCACGGTCGCCCCCACCAGCTCCTCCAGGGTTCACCTTCTAGCCGGCCGAACCACCTTCAACCCCTTCATTCAGGAAGACACGCGGTTTAGACCGCGTTCCACGGACCTTTATTCCTCGCTCGCTCCGCAGAGGCCGGTCGGTCGCGGTCTCTCTTCTTCTTCTTCTTCTTCTTCTTCTTCTCGTCGTCTCCGCCGTATCCCGCGCTCCTCTTCGTCCCTCCGTCCAACGGCGGCCCTCTTCGTTTCCCTCTTTCCCATGGACGCGCGCGCGCGCACACCACCGGCCGTTTGTATCCTTCGGAATGAATGGCCGGTTTTGTTCCTCCGGGGGCCGCGATTGTTGAGTTTCGTTCTCGCGTCGCGTTACCAAAGAATCCGCGCGATTTCCTGTCGTCCTGGATCCAAAAACGCGTCGTCGAGCGTCCGCCGGTTTCTTCTAGCGATTTTGGGGGGGATTAGGGCCCCGAAAGCTCGAGCAATTCGGGGGTGACTCGTCGAAACGCCATGCGCGGTTCCCGAAGCTTCGTGGGCCTCTTTTCCGCGCGCGATTTCCCGTCGCCGTGGATCCAAAAACGCGACGCATCGCTTCTCATCGCGCGTCCGCCGGATTCTTCTAGCAATTTCAGGGGGAGGAGGGCCCCAAAAGCTCTAGCAATTCGGGGATAACTCGTCGAAACTTCGCGCGCGGTTCCCGAAGCCTCGGGGCCTCTTTTCCACGCGCGATTTCTTGTCGCCGTGGATCCAAAAACGAGACGCGTCGCGCGTTCGCCGGTTTCTTCTAGCAATTTCCGGGAGGGGGGAGGGGCGACGCGGGCCCCGAAAGCTCGAGCGATTCGAGGGTGTATCATCGAAACGCCGCGCGCGATTCCCAAAGCCTCGTGGGCTTCTTCTCCGCGCGCAATTTCCTGTCGCCGTGGATCCAAATTCTAGCGATTTCGGGGGAGGGGGGCCCGAAAGCTCGAGCGAGTTCGGGGGAGAGGGGTCCCGAAAGCTCGAGCGATTCGGGGGGCGACTCGTCTGAAACCCGGGAACCGCGCGCGGTACTCGAAGTCTCGGGGCCTCTTTTCCGCGCGCGGGTGCCGCCGCGGTCACGCGCGCGCGGCGTGTCACGGTCGGCGGGCGACCGCGTTCATTTCCGGCCGAGCATCGTGAACGATCCTGTACAGTGGTACTGTGCAAAGACCGATGGCAGCCGGCCAAACGCGGCGTCCGCGTATTTGCGGACTGGACAAGAAGCCTCTCTCTCTCTCTTTCTCTCTTTCTCTCTCTCGCTCGCTCGACACAATTTCGCCGCGGCCACCCGCTTCTTCCATCGAGACGCCGGAGATTCGGAGTTTTCGAAAGGCTCGCGACTCCGAAGAAGAAGAAGACGAAGGAGAAGGTTGCGATGGAAGAGACGGAGGAGGAAGGAGTTTATTCGTCGCGCGCGGGGGGCAGGGGGACAGGCAATTGGCCAATTAGTAGGGCGTTAGAGGCGCGTATGGCCGCGTCGATAAGATACGGATCTTCGCACGTGACACAATTTTATCAGGCTTGCGGGACAAGCGAGCGACGTCGACGACGACGACGAAGTCGAGGACCGACCCGCCGTCGTCCCGTACCCGCTCGCCGCGGTGCGGAGCGGTACGAAGCGGCGGGTACGTGCAGCTATGCGAGGCATCGCGCGCGGGTCAGACTCCGTTCCCATCCAGGATTCCCGGAAAACGGGAACGACGCTCGTGGCCTCCGTGCGACAGCAATTTTAATCAGCCCTCGGCTCCACATCGGGAATTCGAGGTGTGAACGACGCCAGTCTCATCTTCTTCCCATGGACTCGGCAGGACCACCGACCGCCGCTCCGGTCTGCTTTGCTCTTTTTCTCCCTTCGCGATGAATTCGCACGCGACGAGCGGCGTTTTGTCTCACTGTGTCATTCGGCTGAAGACTGTGTTTCCGGTTTCATCTCGAACGATGCCCGCCGGTTCGTTTTTCCGTCGGGCACACACCTACCTGTTGCCACTGCGATTTCCCTTCTACCGCGAATCCACGTTCGGCAGATCGATGCACGATGAGAACGCGCTGTTTTAACCCTTTGCAGATCGAAGCTATTTGAACTGTAAATGTAAAATTATTTTGGCTTGAAAAATATTCGAGGGTAAAAATGAGGAAATGGACTTCGGTAAATATTACAATAAATCAAACATATAATAATATATTATTAATAATATTAATATTAATATTATATTATTATACTTATATTATAGTAAAATTAATATTAATATAATATTATAATATAATTAATATTAATATTATATTATAATATAATTAATATTAATATTATATTATAATATTATATTATAATATTTATATCATAATATAATTAATATTAATATTATATTTCTAATATTTACATAATATTTATAACAATAATAATATCTACTATAATATTTTTGACGCAACCTGATAAAAATTGGGAATCGACGAACGAGCCAATTTCACAGAATTAGAACAATTAAGTAGAACAATGAACGATCGTCCTCGATCATCCTCGATCGTCCTCGATCGTAAACTGCTCTCAAAGTCTTGAGGGGGGGGGGGATTTGACTCCGACGTAGAAAAATATCGTCTATCGAACGTACAACGACTACGACGGTCGACGACCACGCGGGTCGGCAACCGATTTTTCTCCCCGTCGAAACGACTTCGCGGCATCGATTAAACGGCGATCGTCTCTGCCCGGTGAATTATCGTAGTTCCAGTACCCGACTACTATAGTAGAGGAATGCGCATCGGGATGCATCGTATGGGTACCGGTCGCTCGTGCAGTCGTGAGGGACGCGATCGACCTCTCGCGGAGAGTTGCCTTAACCTTTTCGATTTTTTCTTGCTCGTTTCAGCCCTCTGCCTGCCCGGATGCGACGACCAGCACGGACAGTGCAAGCGACCCGACGAATGCATGTGAGTATATATATATATATATATGTATACGCATACACACACACACACACACTCACGCGTTGTTCACGTAGAGATGTGTATACGTAGAGGCATTTATATGTGCGCGCGAGCGCGCACACATACACGTATACACGCCGTACACGTTTCTACGTACAGAAGATAGACGTACGCCGAAGAAATGCACACCTACAACAACCTCTCGTTTCCCCGCTCCCCCTCCCCCTCACCTTGCTGTCTCTCTTCTCCGGCTCGCCGTGATCCTCTTCTGCCGCGCGCGATATTGCATTCCCCGCTCGCCGGGATCGTGCTCGGACCGTGCTAATAACTGGACTAAGGATGGATCTTCGTGCAAAATCGAAATTCTCCTGGTCTGTCATTTTGTATCGTTCGGATTATTGCTCTGTCTATTGCGCGCGGTTTAAATTAGTAAGAAAGTAACGGGCGAACGTAAAAATCGAGAATGAGATGAATAGGAGAAGATGTTAAACTTTTGTTTAGTCGCTTGCAATGAGCTTGCAGTTAGCTAGCAATAACCTTGGCAATAAGCTTGCAATTAGCTAGCAATAGCTTTGACAATAAGCTTACAATTAGCTAGCAATAGCCTTGACAACAAGCTTGCAATAAGCTTGCAATTAGCTAGCAATAGCCTTGACAGTAAGCTTGCAATTAGCTAGCAATAGCCTTGACAATAAGCTAGCAATAAGCTTGCAATTAGCTAGCAATTAGCCAGCAATAGCCTTGACAGTAAGCTTGCAATTAGCTAGCAATAGCCTTGACAACAAGCTTGCAATAAGCTTGCAATTAGCTAGTAATAGCCTTGACAGTAAGCTTGCAATTAGCTAGCAATAGCCTTGACAGTAAGCTTGCAATTAGCTAGCAATAGCCTTGACAATAAGCTTACAATTAGCTAGCAATAGCCTTGACAATAAGCTTACAATTAGCTAGCAATAGCCTTGACAATAAGCTTGCAATTAGCTAGCAATAGCCTTGACAATAAGCTTGCAATAAACTAGCAATAAGCTTGCAATAAGCTTGCAATTAGCTAGCAATAGCCTTGACAGTAAGCTAGCAATAAGCTTGCAATTAGCTAGCAATAACCTTGACAACAAGCTCGCAATAATCTAGCAATAAGCCAGCAACAACCTTGGCAATTCGTATTTCGCTTAAAAAATCCGCACTCCGGTGAATCGAAACGAGTCCGTCCGTAAAAAAAAACCATCAGAAGTTTCTCAATGAAGATTCTACCGCATCTTCGCGATAAAATACACGCAGAAACCACAGAGAGAACGAATCGAACCGCGTCGAGCTTTCGATCGCGAGCCCCTCGTCGATCGAAGCTTCTTCTCTCGTCGCGCGAATTCCGATTTCGCTCGGTTCTTTCTTCCATTCTCGCGAGAGCGACCGGCGCGCACACTTTTCGAGATGGTCGCGGAGCGCCGGCCGAGTCGAAGGCAGAGTCGTTGAACCCTTTCTAATTCGATTCGGGAAAGAAAGATCGCAGACGCAACGGGGCCAGAGATCGATCCGGGGAATCTCTGCGTTCGCGTGAATCCTTCTCCCCGGCCTATAAATACGCGGGCGCAAAAAGATGTTCCTGTTCTATTCGACGACGATCCTCTCTTTTTTCTCCCGCCGCCGGCGACGGGAATCGCATTCTTTTTCCTAGACGGCCGATGTCACGGATCCCATCGCGAACCGTTTCCAAAAGGGATCATTCGAAAATCGCGGACGCGTCCGAAACCGTTCGACGAACGCGTCGCGGATGCCCGTGGCCGACGTTCTGTTGTTTCTCTTTGCGCGCGATGCACGAAATAAATCGAGCGCGAAATCTATTGTAGAAACGAAAAAATGAATTATACGAATTTATTAGTTATTATTTGTTGTCGTACGATCCGTACGCGAAATACAGTAATGTGTCTCCCTTGACAATAAGCTTGCAATTAGCTAGCAATAGTCTTGACAATAAGCTTGCGATTAGCTAGCAATGAGCTTGCAATTAGCTAGCAATAAGCTTGCATTAGCTAGCAATAACCTTGACAACAAGCTTGCAATTAGCTAGCAATAACCTTGACAACAAGCTTGCAATTAGCTAGCAATAAGCTAGCAATAAGCTTGCAATTAGCTAGCAATAAGCTTGCAATTAGCTAGCAATAACCTTGACAACAAGCTTGCAATTAGCTAGCAATAGCCTTGACAATAAGCTCGCAACAACCTTGGCTCAGATTGTCCTCAGAAATGGACAATTAGAGAGACATCACTGTATCAGTGAATCGAAATTAGTCCGAATGTGTCGCTCATTTTTAGATCGCGCGAACTTTGTTCTCTTGCTCGTGGACATATTTTATTTGACCATTTATTTATTTATTTATTTATTTATTTATTTCGTGAGATTAGCGACCTATTGATAATGCAATGAGACTTGAAAAGAACTATGCGCAAATTTGTTATTGTTATTAACGTTTTAATGGCCGCGCGTCTACGCAATATTATATATAATTATATATAATATATTACTATAATTAATTATACTATATAATATATAATTATATATAATATATATAATATATAATATATAATTATATATAATATTATACATAATATATACGTAATATTCTTGAATCTGGCGTTCGATTGTTTCGTCGAGCGTTTATTTGCCGGGCCCGGCCGGTTATCCTTTGAATCCGGACGAGAGAGAAAGAGAAACGCGCTACTCGTTTCACGTCGGCATTGCGGTTGCGTACACGATAATTCCATTTCCAGCGTTAAAGATAATCGAATCGTGTGGCGTGGTCGAATTGAGTCGCCGCGTTGAGCCCCGTTAATTTCGCGTGATATATTCTCGTCTTCGCTCGAATCTCGGGGGCCCGACGTTAACCCGAGGTTTGGAGTTAACTCGATCATCTAATTACTCCACCGGCCGGGGTTAATTGTCCCGTTAGCCGGCGACGTCGGCGTCGGGGCTCGCGCACTGATCCGCTCCGAACGATTCACCGACTTTCGACCGCCGTAAACGGAACGGAATGGAACGGGGAACGGAGCGGAAGCCGCCGCCGCCGCGAAACCGCTCGGAAAATTTCGGTCCCCAAACGAACGATCGACGACGAGTTTCGACCGCCGGGAACGGAACAGACTGGAACGGAATGGAACAGGGAACGGAATGGAACGGGGAACGGAATGGAAGCTGCCGTGAAATCGCTTGGAAAATTTCGGTCCCGAAACGAACGATTCACCGACTTTGGACCGCCGTGAACGGAACGGAACGGAATGGAACGAAATGGAACAGGGAACGGAAGCCGCCGCGAAACCGCTCGGAAAATTTCGGTCCCGAAACGAACGATTCACCGACTTTGGACCGCCGTGAACGGAACGGAACGGAATGGAACGAAATGGAACAGGGAACGGAAGCCGCCGCGAAACCGCTCGGAAAATTTCGGTCCCCAAACGAACGATTCACCGACTTTGGACCGCCGTGAACGGAACGGAACGGAATGGAACGGGGAACGGAAGCCGCCGCGAAACCGTTCGGAAAATTCCTGTCCCGAAACGAACGAACGATCGACGGGTTTCGTCGGCCGTCGTCGTCGTCGTCGCGGACGGATCGCGAGTAGAGACCCGGCGTGTTCGCACGACGTTTATGGGAAGCGAGATCGAAATAGAGACCCAGATTACGGGCCCCGTTCCGTGCCGCGGCCGTGTTCGGAACGGGGAGAGAAAGCCGGGAATGATGCACGATGTGCATCATCTTCATCGGTATTCAGACGCCGCGGCGCACGACCGAACGCGGACTCCGAAATTTCAATGGGACGCCATGGGAGCCCGGCGACGATTCTTTCACGTATCACGAACGGGGCCAACATCCCATCCTAAGAGAGAAAGAGAGAGGGAGAGAGAAGGCCCCGGCGCGCGTTCTTCCAATGGAAACCGCGTTTACCGATTATATCGGCTATTTCCACGCATAGAGAGGCACGCGGCTCGAAACCCTAATCGCGCGACCGATTCATTCCGTTCTGGCATTCCGCGCGATTCTTTTTTTCTCTCTCTCTTCCCTCGAGAATCGAACCACCCGCGGCGGGGACCGGGCCCCGCGTCTCGTTACGCAATCGCCCCGGGAACGATTTTCGGATCGACTGAAAACGCGCGCCCGACCGCGTTTCCGAGGATCAACGGAACGATCTTCGATCTTCGTCGAGAGGATCTCCTTTTCTCATCCGCGCGCGCGCGACTCCGCGCTTCGCGATCTTCGATCCTCGATCGCGAAAGTTCCGTCAACGGTCCCGACGCTTCGCGCGGCTTTGCGCAATCAATTAATACGGGAGACACGCCGAGAGGTCGCCGGTTGCTGGAACCGCGTGAATAATTGACTTTCACGGCACCCCGTGCGCCGGCCGTAATCAGATCACAGTCACGAGGTAGCCGAGCACATAGCGTGTAGATACCTGTCGCGAGATGCACGCGCGCGTCCATTCTCCTACGACCCTGTTTCCCCGCGGACGCAGGGAAACGCGCGCGCGGATATTCCCGCGGAAAAACGGGCCGCTGTTAAAAGCGACTTCGTTTAAAAAACGTTCGAATTAAATCGCTGGAACTGACGCCGAAACCGTAAGAGCAGCGTAATTCACCGGAATTCCAGCTGGTCCCAGAAACGTTTATATCGCAGAGACCCGAGAGACTCACCCCCCCTTTCCCCCTCCGTCTCTAGGCCGTCCATTTTCGAAAATATGATTCCGCGTTCGCGTCGGGGCCACGGTTTTCGAGGCGCGTCGATAGCGATCGGCGTTTGTCGCGGGCCCCTCGGCTCGGCTCGGGAAGAAGAGCCGCGCGGGGCCTCTCCGGAGAACGGTTCGAGGAATCGGCCGCGGTTCTCGCGTCTCGTTGGCTAGGCGCGTATGTACAAACGACCACGAGGAGTCGACGAAGATCCGCGGCACAGTTCGGCCGGTCGTTTCGTACCGGTGGTTTTCTGTTTCTTTCCCGTCTCTCTCTCTCTCTCTCTTTGTCCGACTCGGATCCTAACTCCGGTCGCTCGGTCTCGCGCGCGCGCGCGCGAGCGAGCGAGCGATCGCCGGCGCTCACGATCTTGGTCTCTCTCGCGAGGGAAGAAGACGACGGGCTCTCTCGATTACGCTCGGGCTCTCCGCGCGAGTACACGGGATTTAATGGTATAGTCATGCGACGTCGACGGCTCTGTCGGCTCTCTCTCTCTCTCTCTCTCTCTCTCTCTCTCTCTCTCTTTCCCTCTGTCCGCCGCGATCCGCGCGCACACACACACACACACACACATACAAGGCCCGCCGCGGATACCCACCGTGAGGAGCACACGTACTCGCGGGAGCGCGCGCGCGCGCTCGCGCCACGTAGGAAAGGAAGGTGGCTCGCGAAGAAGGTGCCGGCGTGTGTTGGTGGGCAGAGCAAGGCGCGCGCGCACACACAGAGAGCAGCGTAACCTTTCCTTGACCCGCATACTGAACGGCTGTGCCGAGGCTCGAACCGTGGGAACACTACTCGACGACTCGTCTCCCCACTCTCCCTCGAATTCTATCTCCTCTCCTGTCTCTCTCTCTCGAGCGGCGAGCGCTCAGGCTCTTCCTCCCTCCTCGTTCCTCCGCGGTCCTCTCCCTTCGCACACAACACCCCGCCGCACCCCTCTCTGCGCCGGCTATCCCGATCTCTCTCTCCCTCTCTCTCTTTTTCTCTCGATCTCTTTCTCTCGATGTCGATCTCTCTCTCTCTCTCTCTCCTTTTTTCTCTCGCTCCCGCTCCGTCTCTCCGGTCTATTCCTACCTGTCTTTCTTCTTTCTCCGAGCGCGCACACACGCGCGAGCGCGCGCGCGCTCGAGCGCCCATGCCACGCATACGGGGCCGAACACACAGGCTCGCGACCCCGTAATACGCGCGTACGTACACGCGCACACCTTCCCGCCCGGCCGCCTTCTCCCTCCGCGCCTCTTTGTCCTTCCTGCGCCAGCGTAACCCCCTTGCACGTAATGGCCGACCACCATATCCTCCCCGCCCTCTCTCTCTTTCTCTCTGATTTCGTCTCTTCTTCTCTCTTTCTCTCTGATTTCGTCTCTTCTTCTCTCTTTCTCTCTGATTTCGCCTCTTCCTCCCTCTCTCCCTCTCTGATTTCGTCTCTTCCTCTCTCTCTCTCTCTCTCTCTCTCTCTCTCTTTCTCTGATTTCGTCTCTGTCTCTCTTTTCCTTTCAATCCTTTCTATCTTCGACTTCGTCTTCTTCTTCTTCGTCTTCTTCGTCTTCTTCGTCTTCTTCTTCTTCATCTCGTCCGAGCTCTCTCCGGCTTTGCCGTGGCCACCTTTGCGTATCCTCTGTCGCGGGCAAAGACTCTCTTTTTTCGTCCCCCTCCCGCGCGGCCCGGACCGGAACCCTCTTTCCTCTTTGGAACATTCTTTCGAGAGACCCGGGATTTTCGGCGATCCTTGATTCTCTTCGCGATTAGACCCCCTCTCAATTTCGCTGTCTCTCTCTCTCTGTCTCTGTGTGTGATGACCGGCTACAGTAATGTCTCCCTAAGTGACGCTCAGATAGTGCAGAAAGATGGACAATTCGAGAAGAGGAGATACGGTTATTCGGACCTTGACATAGCTTCAGCATAACCTTGACAATTTGTAACTATAAAAGCCACCCGCAAAGGCTCGAATAGTCGTATCTCCCCTTCCATAATTGTTCATTTTTGTGGACAGGACAGAATTAGGGAGACATTAGTGTATACCGAATACAGTAATGTCTCCCTTACTGAAGCCCAGATTGACCACAAAAATGAACAATTTGGGAAGAGGAGATAACGATTATTCGAGCCTTGCAGCTCGTTTTTATATTTCTTGACAATTCGTAACTACGAAAACGAACCGCAAACCTCGATTAATCGTATCTCCTCTTCCCAAATTGTCCACTTTTCTGCACAATCCGAGCGTCAATTAGAGAGACATACTACTGTATTTCGAAGAGGCAGCCGCTGAGAGACGCCTATCGAAATAAACGATAAATTCAGAGCCTCGCGACAAGAATTAAGAATAAGAAGAACAGGATGGAAGAAGGCTGTGGCTAACGGATCGGCTCTGTTTTCTTGTTGTTCCCAGATGCAGCCAGGGCTGGGAGGGCACCTATTGCGACGAGTGCATGAGATACCCGGGCTGCCTTCACGGTAGCTGCCAAAAGCCCTGGGAGTGCCTGTGCGACGAGGGCTGGGGCGGTCTGTTCTGCAACCAGGACCTGAACTACTGCACGAATCACAAGCCCTGCATGAACGGCGGCACCTGCTTCAACACCGGCCTGGGTTTGTACACCTGCTCGTGCGCGCCGGGCTTCACCGGCACCGACTGCGAGAAACCGCTTTTGGACTGTCACTCGAAGCCCTGCCTGAACGGCGGCTCCTGCAGCATGGACTCGTCGTACAGCAACGCGAGCCTGTCGTCGGCCGGTCTGTCGAAGTCGACGAACCAGCAGCAACAGCAACAGCAGCAGCAGCAGCAGGACCAATCTTCCTCGTCCTCGAAGCAGCAGAATCAGCAACAGCAACAGCATCGCACCGCGTACAAGTGCACCTGTCCGCCCGGCTGGCGCGGTCGTCACTGCGAGATTAGCACGAGATCCTGTCGCGATTCGCCATGCCATCACGGAGCCACCTGCGAGGACGACTCTCTGCGCGGCTACGTCTGCCGGTGTCCTCCCGGCTACACCGGCAACGACTGCGAGTCCCAGCTGAACGAGTGCTCGCCGAATCCGTGCGAGAACGGCGGCAGCTGCACCGACATCGTGAACGGTTTCAGGTGTGCCTGCCCGGCCGGTTACACCGGCGAACGGTGCGAGACCAACATCGACGACTGCCAGGGCGACCCTTGCCTGAACGGCGCGACCTGCGTCGATCTTGTGAACCAGTTCCGGTGCCAGTGCGTGCCGGGATACGTCGGCCGGATCTGTCAGGACAAGGTCGACTACTGTCTGGCGAAACCGTGCGCGAACGGCGGCCGTTGCATCTCCGGGACGAACGATTACCGGTGCGACTGCAAGCCCGGCTTCACCGGCAAGGACTGCAGCGTGGACGTGGACGAGTGCCGCAGCGCGCCCTGCAAGAACGCCGGCACATGCCGCAACCGGGTGAACGGGTTCATCTGCGAGTGCCCGAACGGCTGGCACGGCGACACCTGCGCCGAGGAGGTAGGCAGCGTAGGGACCTCCTCCGTGTTGCCGGCGGCCGCGGCAGCGGCGGCGGCGGCAGCCGCTGCGTCGGCCGCGGCGGCGGCTTCGGCGGCGGCGGCGGCGGGGGCCTCGCCGTCGTCGAACACGGCGGTGCCGGCGGTGCCGCCGTCGGGGGCCAGCTACTGGTCCGGGAATCTCTCGAGGCACGTGGCGTCCGCCGAGCCGAGGGACGCCGGGCTGACCACCGAGCACGTGGTCGTGATAGCGACCCTGTCGACCGCGGTGCCGGCGTTCATCCTCGTGGCTGCGGTCGCGGTGATGTGCATGAAGAGGCGGCAGAAGCGCGAGCAGGCCAAGGCCGACGAGGAGGCCAGGCTGCAGAACGAGAGGAACGCGGTGCACAGCAGCATGAGCAAGAGGAGCGGCGGCGTGATGGGCGGCGTCGGCGGCACCGTCGGTTCCACCGGGAGCACCGTCGGCATAGGGAACGTAGGGCTGTTGGGTGGCGCAGGCAGCGGCATGATCTCCGGCGGCGTCGGCGGCGGCAGCGTCTGCACCCTGGGCACAGGGGACGCGCACATGATCAAGAACACATGGACGGCGAACAAGAGCGTGAACAACGCCGCGTCCGCCAGACAGGACGACCTCGACTCGTCGTTTCAAACGGACGTCACGCTGGACAGCTCGTGCTCGGGTTACAAGCCGGAACCGGTGCTGCAGGACGGCCGAACGCGGACGACCAAGCAGCTGAACACCGAGGCCGCGGCGCACAGGGCGTCCCATCTATTCCAGAAGGAGAAGGACTGCCTGGGACTGGGTCTCGGGATCGGCGTCGGCGTCGGCGTCGGTGTGATAGAGTCCGCGAAGAGGTCGTCGGTGTTCGTCGGGAACGGAGCCACGGACAGCTGTTGCGCGGCGGAGGCGGCGTTGCTCAAGAGGCCGCCGCAGTCCATCACCGAAGGGGGCACCGGACCGCCCGGCGGCGGCGGGGGTGGCGGCGGTCCAGCGGACTCCGGCTGCGGGGTGTACGTGATAGACGATCATTACAGGCACGACTCGTCGCTGGCGGCGACGCTCGCGACGGAAGTGTAGTTCCACCGGTGCCCCAGGCCACCGACCGCAACGCGCCCTCTTTGTTGGAGCCAACGTTCATGAACTCGTCTACTACTTGTTGTGTGTCGTCGGTTCCTTGCCGCTCGCGCGGTGCGAGGCCCGCGAATCGTGACAAAGCTGCTGTCAGTGTGAGCGAACTCCTTGAAATTCTGTTTCGTTTGTTCGTTTATCGGGTCGCCATTCTCGAGTGTCGAGTATACACACACACACACACACGGGGAAACGACGTCTGGTGGTGTGCGGTTCTCCCGACGCGCGGTTTTTTACTTACTACCCTTGTGAACGCGTGAGCGCGATCATCGCACGCGGCTTGTTGCAGAGTTTAATCAAAGACCGCCCGCCCACCCCGGGAGGACCACAGGACACGGAAGAAGAGAGACCCGGGCGACGATCCTCGCGGACGAGGGAGCATTCTTTTTGTCCCGATGGAAAAGACAATTGTATCATTTTTTTCTATACCCCCCAACACTTTCCGCCCCCGCCCCTGAAACCCGCGCTCTTTTCGTTTCTCTTTTCTATAACTTTGTCCTGTCGCTATTTTGTTTTTTTTTTTAAGTGAGGAGCTCGACGGACCGAGCACGAAGAAAGAGTATATATTGTGTATGTATACGCGCTATACATAAACGAGATGCTGTGGGGGCGGACGACGTCGCGGATAAACCGTCGTTCGGCCCGTTCTTTAGGTGTTAATATTCTATCATGCTCGAATTGCGAAACTTTGTACAGAACTAATTTATTATTATTGTTATTTACTATTATTTACTATTTCGCTATTATTATTATTATTATTATTAATATTATTATTATATTATTATTATTATATTATTATTATTCTAATTATTATTAATATTATTCTATCGTATCCGAACGCCCCCGCGCGCGCCCCGACCCACGACGCCCCCCAAAAAACACGCCAACACCCGCCCGATCACCCGAGTATATCATTGTTCCGATAGTTCTCGAGATTCTCTCTCGCTTCTCTCGTCTTTCTTGCTTCGCTATTTTCCTTTCGAATCGCGTGACCGATTCCTTTTTCTCCCTCTTTCGCTGCGATCCGCGTTCGAGGATTACTCTAGAGAGAGAGAGAGAGAGAGAGAGAGAGAGAGAGAGAACGAGACACGGAAAGAGAAAGAGAGCGAGAGAGAGAAAGAGAGAGGGAGCGTGTGTTGTTCGCGAGCGATAGGACGTGTAGCGTGCATGCAACGAGAGTGCTTGGTAGAAACTCCACCCGCCCCAACCAACCCCCCACCCCAAAAACGTTTTGTATATATTCTATGTACATGTATTCGTATCCGCGTCCGTGTATGTTCCGCGCGCGCGCGTCAGAGAGAATGGGACAGAGAGATCGTGAGAGAGAGAGAGAGAGAGAGAGAGAGAGAGAGAGAGAGAGAGAGACAGGTAGAGAGTAATAGAGTAACGAGCCGGAGGAGAAGCGTTTGTATGTACCGTGCGTATATAGTTACGAGCGAGAAAGTTTACGACGAATTAGGATTCAAACGATGTCGTCCCTTCGTGAGATTTTTTATCACCGCCGCCCCCTCCCCCTTTCGCCGTTCGGATTACGCAGTTTTCTTTTCGTACCGTGAGATATCGGTCTTCCTAGAGTCACTCGGGACCGGTCGTCGCCTCATGGATCCACGGGGAGATCCTCTTCTTCTTCCTCTTCTTCTTCCGCTCGGCCAAGTTCGGCCGCCATTACAGTTTCACCGGGTCTTCCCGTCCCTAGCAATCCCCGAGACGTCATCGGGAACTGCTAGGGACTTTCGACGCGCGCCGGGTAGACTCCTCGATTCGTCGAACGCGAATTTTACCGGACCACGGGCGTGTCACGATTTTCTCACAATTTATTAACCTCGTTTCCCATACTTTTGTTTGCAACAGTTCGACCAATCCACGGTGCAGAGACCGCAGTTCACGCGTCCGACCTCTCGTTCAGCTTCCAAACTTCCGTGGTCCGCTAGCAGAAACGCACGGTCGAAGAGTCTACGCCGCGGGTAGATCGTTTCCAAACACATATTCCTCGTTCGGCAAACTGCGGTTCCCCAGGCGGGCAACCCTAGTTTGCCGATCGGCCGGCAGACGTCGCTTCCTTCGCTCCGTTTTCGATCGGTCTGCTTCCGAGTTTCCCCCACCACGCCCCGTGGACATCGGTCGTGCGCGATCGGCGACGCAGACGGCGACATCGCGCTCTTCTCCCAGAATCGGAACTCTCGTGTGATTCCCGCAAACCCATCATCCGCCATAGGACCGTCTTAATCCCGTTGATTCTCTTTTCCCTCTGGAACCGCGAAAGGTGTTCGGAACGGGGAAAAGAAAAGCCGAGGGATCCTCGCGTGACTCTCGTTTCCCCGAGACTCGTTCTGGCTGCTGCCGCGCGTGTAATCGTTGAACCGGGCATTAGCGGACGGACCGCCGCGGCGAGTCCTGGTTACTTTCTAGGGGGAAACGAAGAAAAAACGAACGAAACGCGGATCCCACCTCCGCGGCTTTTCTTTTCTTCCCGCGACTGGGCACGCCTACGACGATACGCGGCACCCATCTCATTCTCTGAATACCATTACTCGGCGATATGTATAAACAGATAAACGAATAAATAAATGAATAAATAAATAAATAAATGAATATATAAATATATAGATAAAACAAAGTATAAATAAATAAATGAATAAATAAATAAATATATATATATAAATATATATATGTAAATGAGAAGAAAACCGGCGTCGTCAGCAAAGTTCCGACGACGGGACGGGTTATTCCAAGTTTTCGACGTCGAAGTCTGCGAGAAACGCGAAGTACGCTCGTTTTT
This sequence comes from Megalopta genalis, assembly GCF_051020955.1. Lineage (NCBI taxonomy): Eukaryota > Metazoa > Arthropoda > Insecta > Hymenoptera > Halictidae > Megalopta > Megalopta genalis. The sequence continues at coordinate 28,711,900 of NC_135014.1, read as the reverse complement.
TGTCGTAAATCGTTTCTAACTTATTTATATCAATTTCATTTTCTTTTTCTTCTCCCCCCTCCCCCAACTGCTGCGTCGTCTCGTTCGAATTGCCCCGTTCTCGTTTCTTTGTTGACGTGTGTAAATTATTTGTGTTTCAAAGAGAGAAAGAGAGAGAGAGAGAGAGAGAAACCGTTCTCGCCCGCTTCGACCTTGGAAACGTCGAACAAATGACAATTACGCGTTGTTATCGCACGGTTGATGATAATTATTTATTTATACATGGATGATGCGGCTGAACAAAACGTGTAGTCGACGAACGATGCCGCGCTGATTGATGACAACGATCGATTGACACCGGTATACATAATTTGTGCGCGCGTGCGAGTGTGTGTATGTATGCGTGTGTGCGATGGCTGCGTGCTCTGCGTGCGTGTTTGTTTGTTTCTCTGCGCGTGTACATGTATATTCCAACGGGACACGCGTCCCCGTGACTCTGTGTGTGCGTTGCGTGCGTGCATGCGTGCGTGCGTGCGTGTCTGTCTCTCTGCGTGCGCGCGCGCGTGCGTGCGTGCGTCTCTCTGTGTGTGTATATATATATATCTCGTTATTGTATATACATATGCACGCAAAGTATACACTACCACGCTACTTGGCCGATGATCAATTAACGCCGGTGGTGATAAATATACTGAATTATAGTGATCGATCACACACGAATTGTAATTGTAGCGAAAACGTACGACGATGACGATGTAACGAACAAAGATTCGATGATGTTCCTGTTAATAAATAATAATGATTACTAAATAAACGAAACACGACTACCAACAACAATACAACAACTGAGTCAGGTCGCAACTTATTCTTTTGTTTCTCGTCTCGCTCTTTCTCTCTCCTCTCTCTCGCTCTCTCTTCGTCTCTCTCTCTCTCTCTCTCTCTCTCTCTCTCTCTCTCTCTCTCTCTCTCTCTCTCTCTCTCTCTCTCTCTATACATATATATATTTCTCTCTTTCCGGGGACAAATTTCAAAGCATAAAAAAATCTTCCCGAGAGTGGGACGAAAATCGAAAACAAATTGGGAGGAGTGGGGGGAGGATTAAGGGAGGGGGAGAGCGTTGATCGAAATCGCGCGTCGAGAAACAGCGTTTCGGCGCGCAGCGTCGACGTGTGGATCGCTCGCAGGATCTGTTTAGCCGTATCGATCGACCGTTCGTTCAGTCGTTCGTCGATTCGTTCGTTCGTTCGTTCGTTCATCGGTCGCGCGACGACGACGCTGATGCCAGCTCTCTTCCGTCGAGCCGTAATTAACGCGAGGCACGTACGTATAAACGATTATAATTACATATGATGGAATACAATGCGTAATAAAAGCTGTTGTCATGTTTTGTACTTACACGATCTTGATCGTCGAGGCCGCGATCGCGGGACACTCCCCCACGATCACCCCCCCCCCCCCCCGCGCGAGCCCGCGGATCTCCCGTCCGGGGAAACGGACGATCGTACGATCGATTCGATCGCCGATCGGACTCCGGCTCTTGCACTTACATTCGCACGCTCGAGAACGTTTCGATCTCGAGCTTTCCGCGCGCGCATTTCCGCAAAAAAGCACCGAGTTTTCCGCGCGGCGATTTCCGGGCCGCGTTCGAAGATCCGGCGGCCGTTCGAAAGCCGTCGTCGAGAGAGAGTTTTTAGAGCCGAATAATAAAACCGAAATAAAATCGAAATAAAATTTGAAATAAAATCGAACGTGATCGCCGCCGGACGGGCGCGGTTTGCGAGCGTTCGCCTCCTGTTTTCGTCGCTTTTTTTATCTTTTGGTCGTTCGGTGTCATGAAACGGTTCGGTTCCTTATCCCGGGGGAGCATGTTTTATTATTGTATATACTCAGTGTAAAGATTCCTAACGTATTCCGATGTTGTAAAAAGTGCGCGAACCGACGTAACGTTATTATACATATAATATATACGAAGACACACGAATATACATATATATATATAAATATAAATATAAATATAAATACAAATATAAATATATAAATATAAATATATAAATACGAGCGTACACAATTATTATAGACGCGGTACGCGTGCGCGCCGTTGCGGATTCTGTATATTTGTAGTGATGTACAATGATTACGGTTTACGAACTTGCGATTATTATTACTATTTTTTATTATTATTGTCGCCGATCGTGTATATAGGAATGAATTTTGTCGATACGATGATAATGATGATGATGATAATGATGATAATGTCACGCGAGAACGACAGTGGACGATTAATAATGGTACAATTAAAAAGAAGCCCCCCCCTTGTTGTTCTGTTACTGTGTTTTACCCGCTTTCTCATCCCCGCTCTCGCCCCGCGTAGATACAGTAATGTCTCCCTAACTGACGCTAAGGTTACAGCAATGTCTCCCTAACTGACGCTCAGGTTGCGCAGAAAAATGGACAATTTGGGGAGAAGAGATACGATTATTTGAGTCTTGCGCCTCGTTTTTATAGTTGCTGACAATTCGTCACTATAATAACTATAAAATAATAACTATAATAATAATACTATAATAATAATATTAATATAATAATAATAATATAATAATATTATATTATATAATATAATATATATATATATAATATTATAATATAATAATATAATAATAATACTATAATAATAATATTAATATAATAATAATAATATAATAATATTATATTATATTATATAATATAATAATATTATATTATATTATATAATATAATATATATATATATATATATATATATATATATATATAATATTATAATATAATAATATAATAATAATACTATAATAATAACTATAACAATAAACTCGAATAATCTAACTATAATAATAATATTAATATAATAATAATAATATAATAATATTATATTATATAATATAATATATATATATATATAATATTATAATATAATAATATAATAATAATACTATAATAATAACTATAACAATAAACTCGAATAATCTAACTATAATAATAATACTATAATAATAACTATAATAATAAACTCTTCCCAAATTGTCCATCTTTCTCCGCAATCCGAGCGTCAGTTGGGGAGACATTACTGTACAGCATCGTTGACGCGAGCTCTTTGCGACGAGGATCGCGCGCGTTATTGCCGCCGATTAAATTGCTACCTGTGACCGCCGCGCGGGCCGGAAAACCGCGGGCGAAACGAGACCGCTCGTGTTTCGTCGTCGATCCACACGGGGCGGGGATAATTACGAGGTTCATCGTGGCCATGGGACGTCAGTCAGTGCGCGACGGTCCTCAAGAATTGTCGTCGAACAGTTTCCGAGCGGACGGGCCGTTTACATTTGCATAGCGCGACGTCCGAACGACACATGCAAATTCAAGGTGTGGCCGCCGTGGTACGTTCCCGGACTCGTGAGACCATCGGTGCGTATCCTCGGAAATCCTAATTACTCGGGGCATCGATTGCTAATTTACACGTTTCTACAGCGAATTAGCGAATGCTGCGTCGACTATTTTACATCGGTCTCTGCGGTCTCCGGGGGTGGAAAATCGTCGACGGTTGTCGACGGTTTACGAAAGGTGTATCGACGATAGCATTCGATTTGAACGGTATCGTTTAGAAATTAATCGTTAACAATTAAAAAGAAATATAGTTTATTCTTTGAAATATAGTATATTCTTCTTACGATGTAATGGAAATATTTGCAATGGACTGTACAAGGTACGATTACAATCGCCGGTTTTCATTTTAAAAAAGTAGGAAGTCATTTTCTTCGACAAGTCCAACTCGCCATGAAAATTTCTAGTAATGATTTATTTAGTGTAGATGTTATTCTGTCTTTTAAAATTCGAATAAAATTCTAATCTCTTGTTATGAATATTTAATATGTTTATAGCGCCGCGTGAGTCACATATATTGATGACACTAATTTTTAACCAGATCTTTGAAATTCATTTTTATCGTAATACATTGAACAAATCGAATGTTACCGTACGATATGATCTGTAGAATACAAAATACTCGAACCAATGTTTTCTACGATAAATGTTCTAGCTTCGGTCTTATTGATTACATAATTTCAATATTGCGTGAATTTTCCGAATCAATATTCGACTCTTAATGCGTTAAAATTGCAATTACATTCTAAACCCTTGCCAACGATATTTAAGCATCCGACTAAATCCAGGAACACGCAATTAAGCATCGATTTTCTTTCTAACAAATCATAGCGATCGAAAATCTTCCAATCGCAATAACTTCGAAGAAAATGCAACCTCAAAGGGTTAATCCCTTCGCCGAGCATTCTCGCCGACTCCATAGAAGACGCCGGGCACGCAGAAACTATTTCCCCCGTAACTCCGGCAAAAGGGTGCAAGGTATTCGCCTATAAATAGTCGAAGTATTTCAATAAAAAATGATCAAAGCGCTATGGAAATATCTAAAAGTTCGTTTAAATTGCCTCCTGATCGGAGCTATCGATAGTAAGAAAAACAATCGACAGTTCTGCGCCTCGGCTCTGTACCGTAAGAGAGACGGATAAAGCGCGAGCGAGAAAGAGAAAGAAAGAGAGAGAGAGAGAGAGAGAGCGGTATCAAGAATCGATATCAGCTTCAAGGAAGCATCGTAAAGAGAGAAACTGAACCGCGTTCCGAGAGTTACGCAATGCACGCTGAATCCTTAAAGGACGATCATGATCGGGTCCCAAGGCGTTTCCGCGGCGGGCCCCCGCACGGGAGCATTACGGACCCAGGGCACGGCCGCGTCGCGACAAAGTAGCCGCGAACGTGTTCGTTTGTGGGAACATAACTGTGGCCGGCCGGCCGGCCAGTAGGTGGACAAGGTGTCCGGCCCGGCGATCGAGGAAGTCCCATCTTCTCGGAATCACGTCAGATAGCGGTGATAAGGGGGGCCCCGGCGAGATTTTCTATAACCGTGGGGCCCCCGTGTAATTAGAATTCAAAGTGTCGCAGCGATCGCTCTGCCGCTGGAATAAATGGCCTCGGACGACGTCACACCGGTTCTCGCCACTATGGGAACCAGACGGCCATTTTTCACGACGTTCGCGTTTCGAATTTTCGCTCGAAAATCGATCGATCCTCCGATCGTTCGGTTTCCGGTCCGATTCCGCCCTGTCCCCGTCGAATCGTCCCGCGGTCCTGCGCCGAAAGTTCGTCGCCGAGTCATCGACGGGAGCGTGGGACGTCAGAAAATGGACGGACAGCGGCAGGACGACGTGGAAAATCAGGATTCGCTTCGAGGACGAAACGATGATCGAGGTGCAGTAATGTCTCCCTAATTGACGCTCGGATTGCGCAGAAAAATGGACAATTTGGGAAGAGAATCTGAGCGTCAATTAGGGGAACTCTATTCGGTATACAGTAATGTCTCCCTTACTGACGCTCGGATCGTCCACGAAAATGGTCGATTTGGGAAGAGGAGATACGATTATTCAAGCTTTTCGGGTGGCTTTTATAGTTTACGAATTGTCTACGAACAGTTATAGTTTACGAATATATATAGTTTACGATATATATAGTTTAATTATATATATAGTTTTCGAATATAGTATACGAATTGTCAAGGTTATACTAAGGTTATATCAAGGCTCGAACAATCGTATCTCCTCTTCCAAAATTGTCTATTTTTGTGCAGAATCTGAGCGTCAATTAGAGAGACATTACTGTATACCGAATACAGTAATGTCTCCCATACTGACGCTCGGATCGTCCACGAAAATGGACGATTTGGGAAGAGGAGATACGATTATTCAAGCTTTTCGGGTGGCTTTTATAGTTTACGAATTGTCTACGAATAGTTATAGTTTACGAATATATATAGTTTACGATATATATAGTTTAATTATATATATAGTTTTCGAATATAGTATACGAATTGTCAAGGTTATACTAAGGTTATGTCAAGGCTCGAACAATCGTATCTCCTCTTCCAAAATTGTCTATTTTTGTGCAGAATCTGAGCGTCAATTAGAGAGACATTACTGTATACCGAATACAGTAATGTCTCCCTTACTGACGTTAGGCTGCTCTTCCGGAAGAGAGATTGATGGGCCTTGACTCGGTAGCATCTAATTTGCCGGAACAAAATTGCTTCCAAGATTGAAGAGACTCCGTTGTACAAACGATTCGGCGCCGGGATTCGGCAACTTGTGCGATCGATAAAATGACTTCTGCAACGACGACCAATTGTTACAGAATATCAGTCAATAATCATTCGCGGGACGCGATTGTATTATAGTATTTATAGTCAGTTTAGTCGTCGGTCATTCGCAAAATCCCGACTGTTCCGCTGAAAGCGTCCGAGTCGCTGGGCCCGGTCTTCCATAGTCGTAGCAATTTTAAAAGACCGCGACACAATTTAACATTCGTATTTCACAATTTCGCGACCGAATACAGTAATGTCTCCCTAATCGACGCTCAGATTTTGCACAAAAATGGACAATTTGGGATTTGGACTAGCGTCAATTGGAGAGACATTACTGTACACCGAATACAGTAATGTCTCCCATACTGACGCTCGGATTGTCCACGAAAATGGACGATTTGAGAAGAGGAGGTACGATTATCCGGCTCGTTTTTATAGATGTTGACGATCGATAACCGTAAAAAACGAGCCACAAGGCTCGAACAATCGTATCTCCTCTTCCAAAATTGTCTATTTTTGTTGGACAATCTGAGCGTCGATTAGAGGGACATTACCGTGGTTAAAGGATGGAGGACGGTGAGTATCGAAGCAATTAGGGAGGAGCGGGGCCTGCGGGCCCCGTCGTTCCGGCTCGCGAAGGTAAGAAAACGTTCGAACAGTTCGTTCCTTTCTTTTTCTCGCGGTTATCCCCGGGAGACCGTTGAACGTTTAAGGGCCCCGATTTTTCCCGATTGTCCGCCGCCGTTGGAAGGCGGCTTTATATCGCGACGCGCGGCCAAATTGAGTTCCGGGGACATTAATAGGACCGGTCTACGGCGATACCCTCGGGCAGGGAAGCTCGATTTGCGTTCGCCGGCAACCATTTTCGCTTCGGGGAACATGTCGGAATGGTTTTACCGGATTACCGCTCGGTTCGCGCGGGAATCTACGGAATGAGGTTTTTCGCGAAAGAAAAAACGCGATTTCCCAATCGCCCGAGACTTTCCGTTGGCATCCGCCTCTACAGAGGGGAAAACGGGGTGAGACGAAAGAAAGGAGGAACGCTCACGTGATTGTTCGCGAAGCTCTCTCTCGTCCGACGGATTTAACGGTATGCGACAATGTAAACGTACCGTCGCGGGTCGCCGATTTTTTTACTAGTTTGTGAAATCTAGATCTCTAGGTTTTTTTTTAAATTAAATGCTACATCGGGGACTTCGGAATGCGATGGAGGCAAGAAGAAACACCCCATCGACTACGATGAATTTTAGCTTCCTAGTTTTCTTTGCGTCATTCGTTGTTTTGCTCGCGTTGGAATCTTATCTTTTTCTTTTTTTCTCAAGAATGTTCAGTGGAGCTGGTTCGATAATATTTTGAGGGCGATCGCGAGGGTGAAACTGGAAAATATCGCGTCCACATTTTTTAAAGTGAAAAATTACAGGGTGGGACTCGAATAGTCCCTGTAATAACACCCTAAATCAGGGGTGTCAAACTCGCGGCCCGAGACGAACATTTTTGATGTCAAGTATCAGGACGTAAACAATAATTTAACTTTATATATATTTATTACAATGTACTAGTCAAAATAAAAATATTTGTTTCTATGAACATTGATCTTTTTTGCGGCATTTAAGCATTGTTTATTTGGCCCAAGTTAGCTTTCGAGTTTGACATCCCTGTCCTAAATAATGTGCCAGCATTTTTCAGATGCATTAGGGTGCACCTAAAAAAGGCGGGACATCTTTAATACCCACCTACTTAAAATGCAAAGCCGTTGAAATAGTTAAAACGTGATCTCGAAAGCGTTCGATCGCGGGATTCGCTCGATTTCCGCGCGAACTCGCGCAACCGGGTACACTTTCGACGCGTCGCCGAGTGCATCCTGTATCGACGGCGAGCAATTCGCGTGCACCGCGGCACGATATTACCCGATATTAGCATAGAGCAGCAATTAAAACTGCGACGGTTTAAATGGTGCCGCGGGGCGCCGGTGTACGATGGGAATATAAAGCCGCGCTGCTGTGCCCGCATTCATCAAACTCCGATCAATATTTATGATCGCGTTAGTAGATTTCCCCCTTCTCGCTATAATTATCTCCCATTAAATATTGATTCCGCGGCGGCCAGGGAAACAAGATGATCGGAGCGGCAGGTGGACGAGGGGGGTTGGACATCGATCATCGTTGTTCAAATATCGTGAGCGAACACTCGCGGCTATTATTCGGCGCCGGGAAATCGGACGACGGCCGAGTGTGTCGACGGTCCGTGTAATTAAAATCGCTTTAATTTGTCGATTCGTTCGCCTCGTTTCGCATCGATTTCTACGCGTGGAAACAGTTTTCGCGAGAGCAAACCGGTCGCCGATGTGCCCGAGATTTTTATTCCACGATGATCGCGAGATGGAGGAATCGATCGGAATCAATTGATTAGAATTTTGGTGGGTTAATTTTGATTAATTAGAAATTAACGGCGCGGTTTATCGATATACCGGGGACTTAGCAATTGGTAAAACTTATGGATTAAAAATTGATGAAACTGGATTGAAAATTGAACGAAGTTTTGCTTCGATGATAGGAGAAAGCAAACGTAATGTTGCTATTTTTTACGTGTGGGTGGGTTTAAATGATACTTTAAAACTATTTTTCAGTATGGAATGCGCGATTGACGATTATCCGGGAAATACTATCTGCCAGATTTCATTAAAAATTGCACGAAATCGATGTAACCACTTATTTCATAACGTAGCAGTTGAGAAGACAAGATTTGTTACAGCAGATGCATTTGCAACATTCTTGCATCCTCTCTGCACACGTTCTAACAAACTCTAGTTTCTAAATTCTTAGACCGTAATAAAAAATTTGCTAAGAATTTTATATTTATAAAAGTCGTGTTATTCGTACATATATTCGCCATTAACTAGTCAATTAAACTGACTAGTTTATTAGACAACGCGTGAAAGAAATTTTGCAAAAATAGCAGTTCGTTGGAACGCCGCAGGAAATGGAAAAATGCGAAGATTTCAAATGAAAATGAGAAAAATGCGTTTCCTAAAGAAATCGATTACATTTATTCGTTCCAATTATCCACATAATCGTCGCGATTCCAACTAACTGCAATTTTTGGAAAATAGTTTTCACTCGTCGTCCAGTAAATTAGCGGGTCCGACGTTAAAATAGAACACGAAGATGTTGCGTTTGAAGAGGTGCCAACGTTGCTTCCGTGCTCGATCGGAGCCGACCAAAGTGACCAAAGTGTGTTAAAAACAGTATCACGTTAATAATATTATTCGCACGGGAGACGTGTTCGGTGAGGCAAGCTTCGAGGATCTGTCGAAAGAGAGTCGAATATCTGTGACTTTGTAGCACACAACGGTGCGCGAAGGATCGAAGATTTCCTACGGCGCCATTGTAGCATTAGCCGTTCTCCGGGACGACGACGTGTCGTCGCGATTCCACGGAGCCACGGTTCCACGGGATATTATACACGACTATATAGTCGTGTGCATACAGGTGTACACGTATATGTGTATACATACGTGTATGCATGTGTACGCGGGGTACAGGTATGGAACGCTATAAGCAGAAGCCCGAGAACCTCGTGAAAGTCGCCGGGACCGAAGCAACATCGGTCGGGCAACCCACGACTCATCGTGTCGTTATAGTATACGCGCCGGTTATTACCTGCAGCTTCTCCGCTGCAAACCCATTACGACTGCCGTGGCATTCTTCCTCTCTATGCACACGGTCTTTCCTCTTCCCCCTCCCCCTTTGCGCCCCGCGTCCTCCTCGCTTCATCCCCCCGTTCACAGCCTCGTTCAGCCTGGCCGGGTCCTATCTCATTCTTTTCCACCTTTCCCCTCCAGTTAATTAACATTTTTCCTTGGTCACGGATTTTTCACGGCTCCCATATAGCCGGGCTTTTTATCGCCGAGTTTTCCATACGGCCGGGCTACGACGGCCTCCGCGACGTTAATAAGAGTCGAGGAATGTCCCGTGACCCTAACTAACCCCCTCCCCGCGAGCGTCCCGCCGCGGTCGTTTCGTTGGCCGCGACACACACACTCGATAATTCATGTCCGGGAACTCGGGAACTTTCGATTTTTCTCCGGACGATTTTATAGTTCGCGAAATTCCGCCGCCGCGCCGGCGAATCCGCGAGGCGTTCATGGAAATTCGAAAGAATGGGAAAAATTGGATGGGCGAATCGGCAATTCGGGGAGTCCGATTTGATGAAACCGGCAGATCCGGGAATACTAAGCGATACTGGGTATACTAAGGAATAGTGACTAAGGAATACTGAGCCTGCATGTTGGTGGACATTAATGTGAATGCATGCGTAGCAATGCAAAAAATGGCTGGAATTAAAAGGATGACTTTACTTTTTTATTTATAATTTCTTGCCACGATTCGGAGGCAATTCGGAGACCACGTGACACGATTCCAAGGCGATTCGGAGGAAATTCGAAGGTCACGTGCTACGATTCGAAGGTAATTCGGAGGCAATTCGAAGGGAATTTGAAGTCAATTCGAAGACAATTTGAAGTCAATTCGAAGACAATTTTAAGTCAATTCGAAGGCAATTTGAAGTCAATTTGAAAGTCACATGCCACGATTTGATGGTAAATCGAAGGCAATTTAAAGTCAATTCGAAGACAATTTAAAGTCAATTCGGAAACAATTTGAATTCCATTCGAAGACAATTTTAAGTCAATTTGAAAGTCACGATTTGAATTCAATTCGAAGGCAATTTATAGTCGATTTGAAAGTCACGATTTGAAGGCAATTTTAAGTCAGTTCGAAGTCAATTTGAAAGTCACGATTTGTATTCAATTCGAAGGCAATTTGAAAGTCACGATTTGAAGGCAAATCGAAGGCAATTTTAAGTCAGTTCGAAGTCAATTTGAAAGTCACGATTTGTATTTAATTCGAAGGTAATTTCATGTCAGTTCGAAGACAACTTGAAATCTGTTCGAAGACAATTTGAAGTCAATTTGAAAGTCACATACTACTATTCGAGGGCAAATCGAAGACAAATTCGAAGGCAATTTGAATTCAATTCGAAAACAATTTGAATTCAATTCGAAGGCAATTTGAAGTCTCTTCGAAGGCAATTTCAAGTCAATTCGAAAGTCACGATTTTGAGGAAAATCAAAGGCAATTCGAAGGCAATTTCATGTCATTTCGAAGACAATTTGAAGTCACTTCGAAGACAATTTAAAGTCAATTCGAAGGTCACATGTCACGATTCGAAGGCAATTCGAAGAGAGCCACGATTCGATGTCGACGTACCTTGTCGTTCCGCGACTTTTCTTACCCGATTCTCACTCAAACAGACCATCTTGTATCATCTTCCAAGAATTCGTGTCGCTTTGAGCGCGAAGGGTTAAACCGGCCGGCGATATTCGCTCGCGAACGACAGCGTCGCGACGGCCGATCAGGATTCCGGGCGCGACGACAGGATTAACGAGACTCTCTCTCTCTCTGCCCGCGGATTCATGGGTGCAACGGGGCGAGAAAGTATAGAGAATCGCTAGGATGGGCCAGACGAAATCTGTCGCGATCGATCAGAGACGCGATAGCTCGTCGCGCTCCAACGGACCCGACCTCGCAGGAAATTCGGCGCCCCGCCGATCGACGACTCCGTCGACGATCATCCGGCGCGACGAAACGAGAAATTGTTCCCGTTCCTCTCGGCCTATTCGGAATAAATGTATGGTAATGCGTTTTGCTACGGTCCGATCGAGATTCCCTTTCTTTCGTCCCTGCGTAACGCTTTGTTGTCTGCGAACGAGTTATATTTTCCGATGTTGAATTCTGTTAAAATTATTTCCAAATATGAATGTTATTCCGTTCTTTCAAGCTGGAATAAACAATTCTGCCCTCTCGTGATCGATGTTTAATCGTTCCAGTAAACGCTGACGATAAATATAAATTTTCTTGTTCTTAATAAAATTCTTAAAAGTTCTAGTTTCTTAAATTCTATTGTTCTCGTTCATAATATAAATTATGCTCGAAAAAAGTGGTTGACATAACCTTGACATAACCGGTTAGTTATAAACACTCGTACTATAAATAAATAAATACTATAACACTCGTCGCGCGTAAAGAGTAGCGGCCATTGGCTATTTAAATTGTAATTTTAGCGAAAACAGAAACGAATTCTCAAATTCCAAGATTTTTAGAAAATTTTGCGGCCGGTCCCACAGTAATACGTTTACATTGTCATAAAAATAGGTTCTCTCCAATTGTCCTTCGGCTTGCAAACAAAAATGGACAATTTTTGATCGAACGATCGTACCTACTCTTCTCAGATTGCCTACTTTTGTGCACAAGCTGAGGGACAATCGGAGAGAATTCACCGCATTCGGTTAGCCGATTGTCTCGCGAGAAGGCAGTGGATCTTTTTGCGAGATAAAAATCGTCTCCATCGATCGTACGGGAGGAAGATTAAACAAATATGTATGTACAGTAATGTCTCCCTAACTGGCGCTAAGATTACAGTAATGTCTCCCTAACTGACGCTCAGATTGCGCCGAAAAATGGACAATCTGGGGAGAAGAGATACGATTATCCGAGTCTTGCGCCTCGTTTTTACAGTTGTTGAGAATCGGTAATTATAAAGACAAAGCGCAAGACTCAAATTAATCGTATCTCCTCTTCCCAAATTGTCCATTTTTCTCCACAATCTGAGCGTCAGTTAGGGAGACATTATTGCATCCACAAAAATGGAAAGATATTATTATTATTATATTATGTTGATTGATATTATATTATGATCGATATTATTTGAGATTATATGATCAATATTGATATTATACTGATATTATTATTATTATTATTATTATTCGTGCCTTGCATCTCGTTTTTATAATCGTTGACAATTCGTGGCTATAAAAACGAATCGCAAGGCTCGAATAATCGTATCTCCTCTTCCCAAATTGTCCATTTTTCTCCACAATCTGAGCGTCAGTTAGGGAGACATTATTGCATCCACAAAAATGGAAAGATATTATTATTATTATATTATGTTTTGATTGATATTATTTGAGATTATATGATCAATATTGATATTATACTGATATTATTATTATTATTATTATTCGCGCCTTGCATCTCGTTTTTATAATCGTTGACAATTCGTGACTATAAAAACGAATCGCAAGGCTCGAATAATCGTATCTCCTGTTCCCAAATTTTCCATTTTCGTGGACACAACCCGAGCGTCAATTAGAGAGACATTACTGTACTTCTTCTGTCAGTAGCTCCAACGAATATGGAAACAGCGTTACGAGGTGCTTACGTTCTCCCGATGTCGCTGTTCCGTGGTGTTTCACTAACCCACTTTTGTCACTAATGCATAAAACCCGCAGAGTCCATTGGTCTGATACCCGGGTACGTATATATACTCGGGTAATTTTCGTTTATCCGAGTGCCCGATGGGAAAACCGGGGTATCTCGTATAAGTAGGCAGCGCGTTCTATGCGTTTCTGACTAAGCCGCGCGCAGATGGAACGGAAACCAGTCTCGCGGAGTCATTAAAAAACTTCGAGAATACTGTTACATCATTTTCAACCTCGGAACGACCGGTTTCTAATTTCATCTTTTCCAATTACCCCGATGTCATTAAAATATTTCCACGAGATATTTTTAGGCGGACTCCTTTGTGCGGGCATATACGGTTAAATAGAAATCGTGCGGAGCTTTAAACAAGTCCACCACAAGTTGACATTGTTATTATTTCGCTTTTATCTGCTATTTATCGCAATCGAGACGGACAATTTTTATTTTGCTGAAATATTTATATATTTTATATATATAATATATAAATATTTCTTCTATATTTTTATATTTATATATATAAATATTTCTTCTATATTTTTATATTTATATATATAAATATATATATTAGTAATTACTATATTAATTACTACTTAATATACTATATATATATATACTATACTATATTAATTATAGCATAATTTTTCTAATTATGATATAATATATCAAATTAGTAATGACTATAGCAAAAATTATGCTATATATATAGCATAATATTTGCTATAGTAATTAATATAGTAATTATAATATAAATATATATTAGTAATTACTATATTAATTACTATAGCAAATATTATGCTATATATATAGCATAATTTTTGCTATAGTCATTACTAATTTGATATATTATATCATAATTACTAAATATAATTATATATTTAGTAATTATTATTATTATATTATTATTATTATTATATATTACTAAATATTATATATATATATATATATATATATATATATATAGCATAATTTTTCTAATTATAATATAATATTTAGTAATTACTTGGTCTTCTTCAATAATTACTTTGTCGTCCTTTCCATAATCGCTTCGTCTTCTTCAATCACTTTGTCTCTTCATAATTGCTTTGTCTTCTTCAATAACTACTTTGTCCTCTTCAATAATTACTTTGTCTCCTCCGATAATTACCCCGTCTTTTCTCACAATTACATTGTGTTCTGCAATAATTACTCCGCCTTTTTTTTTATACAATCAATTCTTCCACAGCTAATTAGAGCTCTCGGGGGAAAGAAAAGCATCGTTCAGAGATCGATCGTCGCCGATCGAGACTCCGTGTAGGTTGTATCGTTCGATCGAGCTACCGCGCGCGGCCGATATTCGCGCGGATCTAGAAGAAGGGAGCGGAGATCGATCCGTGGAAACGGCGAGCGCAGGAGGAAGAGGATCCTTAACGGCGTCGTCTCACGTGGCTGGAAACTGTGCGCGCCGCGATCCAGCGATCCAGCGATCCAACCGGCCGACCGGAGGGCAAGTGAAAGTCCCTCGAAAGACGACGGTCGACGGTCACGCGTGTGTATACAGGTGTGCGGGTGCGAGCCTGTGTGCGTGCGCCTGTGTGCACCGGCACGTACACTCGCGTACTCGCATGCCCGCATACGTGCACCGTGCACATCCACACGCGGGTCCTCCGATCGAATTAAGGTTAGGTTAACAACAACTTTTCAGCATTAATCTTGTTTTCACTTCGTGCTCTATTACGTTCCTCCTTCCACACGCTGGTTCGGCTTTGTCGCCGGGCTTTGTTGCGGAGCCGCTTTTTTACCAGTGTGAAATAAATATTCTTGCGTAAAAAAATGAAGATGTCCCGAGCCAATTGCGAGAGATAGAAGTAAAACGAAATTATTATTGTATTATAATTTTAGTTAATTTTATAAGACATAGGAATTATTAAAGTAGACAAAGCAGTTATGGAGAGAAGAGAAAGTAATTGTAAAAAGAACGGCAAAGTGATTATTGAAGAGGACAAAGTAATTACTAAAGAAGGCAAAGCGGTTATGAAAAGAAGACAAAGTAATTATTAAAGAAGACAAAGTAATTACTGAAGAAGACAAAGTAATTATTGAAGAAGACAAAGTAATTATTGAAGAAGACAAAGTAATTATTGAAGAAGACAAAGTAATTATTGAAGAAGACAAAGTAATTATCGAAGAAGACAAAGTAATTGTGAAAAGCAGGCAAAGTAATTACTAAAGAAGACAAAGCGGTTATGAAAAGAAGACAAAGTAATTATGAAAAGAACGACAAAGTAATTATTAAAGAAGACAAAGTAATTACTGAAGAAGACAAAGTAATTATTGAAGAAGACAAAGTAATTACTGAAGAAGACAAAGTAATTGTGAAAAGCGGGCAAAGTAATTACTAAAGAAGACAAAGCAATTATGAAAAGAACGACAAGGTAATTATTAAAGAAGACAAAGTAATTATTAAAGAAGACAAAGTAATTATTAAAGAAGACAAAGTAATTAATGAAGAAGGCAAAGTAATTGTGAAAAGCAGGCAAAGTAATTACTAAAGAAGACAAAGCAATTATGAAAAGAAGATAAAGCAATTATGGAAAAAAGGCAACGTAATTATGAAAAGAATACAAAGTAATTACTAAATAACGCAAAGCAATTATGAAAAGACCGACAAAGTAATTATCGAAGAAGACAAAGTAATCGTTAAAAAAACAAAGTAATTACTAAAGGAGACAAAGTAATTACTAAAGAAGATAAAGTAATTACTAAAGAGGACAAAGCAATTACGAAAAAAGACAATCTAATCGCGAAGAAAAGACACAAAGTAACTTAAAAAATCGCAGCACAAAGTGCATTTGTCGAGAATTCCCACCGATCCACGCGGATCCACGATCTCTCCACCGAGTCGAACAGATTTCGGAGATACTTTTCATCCGAGTTTTCGCAACGCAGCCTCCCCCCTTCCCGTGGAACTCCGTCGGTGTTCGCGGTAACGAACGCGATAAGGGTAATAATAACGTGCCGGGGACCCGGTGCATAAATACGGGTTAGGTGTAATGACGGCGCTTGCACGCCGAACCTCGCCCTTGCGTGCAACATTGTTCACGTTGCTCCTTTTCGCCTGTTTCGTTCTCTAATCAATTTATGCTCTCCTCTTCTATCTCGTCTCCCATCTCGCGTCGCGCCGTTCTCCCCGTTCGTTTTTCCCCCTCGACAGAATTTTATGCTCTCCCCTTCGAGCACACGGTCGCGCAAGTTCGTATTCATGTTGACGCGGCTTCTATTCCGCGACCGGACAATAATTCTTCCATAATTCTTACGCTGTTACTCGAACTTCCGCGTGTGGTGGTCGGACATTGTTCGCATCGCGCGCGCGCGCGAGCAACGCTACGCCGTTGCGTGTCAGAGGGGAACCGCTGCGATTATTTGAGTAATTGTCATTAATATAAATTAATATGATATAATGTAAATTAATATAATATGATATTAATTAATATCACATAATATGAATTAATATAATATAATATTAATTAATATCACATAATATGAATTAATACAATATAATATTAATTAATATCACATAATATGAATTAATATAATATAATATTAACTAATATAACACAATATAAATTAATATAATATAATATTAATTTATGTTATATTATATTATATTATATTATATTATATTATATTATATTATATTATATTATATTATATTATATTATATTATATATTATATTAATGTAATATAATGTGATATTATATAACATAAATGCATTAATTTATAGAATTATTCTCCGAAGTCGGCCAATCGCGAAATAAGTTGCGACGCGAATAAATTCTCGTCTCGTAAATACGAATTCGAAAGTGGACGTTCATTTAACTGTATCGTAATTTTCAAACCTTTACGATCGAAGCCGCTTTAACTCTGAATTCAACATAGTTCAACAGTTCTAGTAAACGCAACTAACTTTATGGCATTCATTTTGTTCAATTCAGCCTCGTCGAAACTAAAATAACGAAATAAGCGATATTAAACAAATTTGCTAATTCAGTTCCTGGTATCATTTTAACATTATTTTAACATATCTTGTGTATGCCAGAGTACCCGGATCACAGTAATCGCTATAGCCTACGGCATTTGGAGTTTATTAGCACGATCAGGGCGTATAAACTAATTTCTTATTTCGAATGATATTATATATTATTATTATATATTATAATAATTTAACAAAATAATTTAAATATTATTATATATTATAATAATTTAATAATAATTTAAATATTATTATATATTATAATAATTTAATAATAATTTAAATATCATTATATATTATAATAATTTAATAATAATTTAAATATTATAGTTATTATAATATTTAATTATTATACAAATTTGTTTTAGTATTTCTATTCGAGAACAGTGGTTCAGCCTGTGCATATATTTATAAACAATCGTTACAAAGCAACTAACAAAGTCTGATATATCTTCGAACGCGATAAAATACAATATAATATTTATTACACCCCGAGTCATATATTCTCTTTCAAGAAGGCTTGCGAAAGGTTAGTTTAAGGGCCCGGTTCGCAAATCGATCGGTCGTTCAATCGAATCGTCCGCCACGGAATCGCGGAACGTCGACGCGTCCACCCACGTCGGACGACGTCCTTCGAGCGGATCTGCGCGGGGGACGCGCCGAAAACACGGCGTCGGGGGGGGGGACCCGCTTCCGGTGCCCCCTCCGAACGAAGAGTCGGCTCGTTGGCGCGCGTTGCATCGCGTTGCAGCTCGTTGCACCGGGTCAAACGAGATCATACGGCGCGGTGAAAGAGAACGACGACACACACACGCGCACACACACACACACACACACACACACACACACACACACACACAGAGAGAGAGAGAGAGAGAGAGAGAGAGAGAGCGAGGGAGAGAGCTTCTCTCTCTCCTCTCTCGTAAAAATGCGACGGCGCTTTGTCGAGGGGCACGGCGGCGCCCGGAGGGGCGAACCGGGGGGGAGGGGGATGGAAGGGCGGCTGGACGCCGGCGCGTCGAGAGCGGCGGAGTCGGTGTTCCAGCGTGAAAAAGGACGAAGGAAAGAATGAAAAAAAAAGAAGAAAAAAGAAAATTAATTGGGCGGATGTAATCCGATCGATTCCCACGACTCGACTACTATGCTCCGCCGGCTTTTACACGGTTACCGTGCGTACGATACGTACGTACGAATCGATCCCCGGTCCATTATCGTCGATAACCGGTGCACCCATAGCCTGACGAACGCGCCGCGTCGGTTCTTTTCAGGCGAACACGCCGGGGCCCCGATTACGCTTCTTCTCGATGGCCGACGGACATCCGCGGTCCGTCGCAGAGTTTTCGTTGCCGGGACACACGTTGCTACGTGATTCGGTATTCGCTCTTCTCTCCTCTTCTCTTCTCCCTTCTCACCCTTCCGTTCCTTTTGCCTCCTCAATAATAACAACTTTCCGCGCCGAATGCCCGCGAATTACAACCCGCTGTCCTCGTTTTTCTCGCTTCTGTTCGACGCGCGCCGCCGCGTCGAAATTTCAACCCCTTCGCAATCGAGCGGCGACTTCGCGGCGCCATTAAAAAATTCTTGCGTCGCGTATAATAACAATATTCGCGTTGTCGACGTTCTTTCTGTTTCGAAAGACTGGTTACATTGTTATTTTACTAAATAACTGTTTCACCGAGTTATACGGAACGAGAATAAGGTCGGAAGGGCTGGTCGGGAAAGCTGTTTCGGATTTTTCGAGTGCAAATGGCCGCGAGCGCGAATTATTGACGTTTATAAAAATCTTATTCGGACGGTCGAAGTTGACTGAACTTCTACGAAGTTCTACGTTTCCTCGATAGAGAGGAAAAATGATGTCCTGAATCGGCGGGGATCCCGACAGGACTTTCACCAATTTATACGAGACGAGAATAAGGTCGAAAGGGTTAGTCGGAAAAGCTGTTTCGGATTTTTCGAGTGCAAATGGCCGCGAGCGCGAATTATTAACATTTATAAAAATCTCATTCGGACGCCCGAAATTGACCGAACTTCTACGAAGTTCTACGTCGACCGGAGTTCTCCGTTTCCTCGATAGAGAGGAAAAATTATGTCCTGAATCAGCGGGGATCCCGACAGGACTTTCACCAATTTATACGAAACGAGAATAAGATCGAAAGGGTTAGTCGGAAAAGCTGTTTCGGATTTTTCGAGTGCAAATGGCCGCGAGCGCGAATTATTAACATTTACAAAAATCTTATTCGGACGCCCGAAATTGACCGAACTTCTACGAAGTTCTACGTCGACCGGAGTTCTCCGTTTCCTCGATAGAGAGGAAAAATGATGTCCTGAATCAGCGAGAATCCCGACAGGACTTTCACCAACTTATACGAAACGAGAATAAGGTCGGAAGAGCTGGTCGGAAAAGCTGTTTCGGATTTTTCGACTGCAAATGGGCGCGAGCGCGAATTATTGACATTTATAAAAATCTCATTCGGACGGCCGAAATTGACCGAACTTCTACGAAGTTCTACGTCGACCGGAGTTCTCCGTTTCCTCGATAGAGAGGAAAAATGATGTCCTGAATCGGCGGGAGTCCCGACGAAAATCCCGACGGGACTTCGAGCATCCGTCGACGAGCGCGTTTCGCCTCGTCGTGGATGGAAACCCATCGAGAAATTCGAGGAGATCGTTCGCTAGATAGAGAAATGTGTCGCGAGGCTCCGACGTGGAGAGCCCCGGCTGTGCCGGAGACGAGGCAGGAATAAAAAAAAACGAGAAGAACGGTTGCATCGATAAATGGAAGCTCGCATTGGATGCTCGCTTTCGCGTGTGTCGGCGGCTGGAATTATTCCGGCTATTAGGGTCGAATCGATGTGCTCTTCGGGGTCTCGGTATCTATCGGCGGCTTAGAAATGGCAGAACCGATCGGCGAGACGATTCACGGCGTTCAGCCGTGTTGTAATATCGTGGGACATTAGGGCTCTCCCATTGGCCCGATCGGGACCGGACGTCCGGCCATCCGCGATCGACAGCGAGAATCGAGACATTCGCTGCCGAAATGGGTTCCCGATTCAAGCCTTGTCGTGCTCGCCAGGCGACCGGAATATCGTGGTGCCTTCTGATCATTTCTTTCGAATATTCTTTCGCTTCGCTGAGACGTTCTGCCGTCGCTGTTGGTCGCGATTATTCTTAATTCTTCATATTATTGTTATTAATGATATTACTATTATTATTTTTATTAGTGTTATTAATGATATTACTATTATTATTTTTATTATTGTTATTATTGTTATGTGAAGGTTATGTCAAGGTGATTAGTCCTTCTATTGTTATTATTGTTGCTGATATGTTACTCATATTACTATTATCTTTATTATCTAATTCATATATTAGTACTGACGGTTTCATTCTATCTCCGTTCATTGTTACCTTGTTATTTTCATTTTTCTGTCTTTCTTTAAAGAAGTGCTAATCAATGTAACTGTTACAAAAAACGTAGTGATTAAAGCAAGTAAATGGTTAAAAATATTGTAGGCAAGGGAGAGTATCGTGATCAAAGCTTCCGAATTCCAGCGATTTAAGCCAATATTCTGTATTAATTATTTATTTGTCTATTTTTTTATTTACTTGTCTATTTATTTATCTATTTAGTTGTCTATTTATCTATTTAGTTGTTTATTTAGTTGTCTTTTGATTTATTCATTTGTCTATTTAGCTGTCTATTTATTTATTCATTTGTCTATTTATTTGTCTATTTACTTGTTTATTTATTTATTCATTCATCACTCTATTTATTTATTTTAACAGAGAACATAATTTTAAATTAGGTAAAAAATGCATTTAATATAAGAATGAGGGTGACGTAAAAATTAATTATAAAATATACAAAAATTTAAAGATCAGCTCTCTTAAATTTAATTAGCTGCGCATTGATTAGCTCTACATTGGATTTTCTCCACGTGGCTGTGGTAAGCTTAACGAAGGCGATTTAAACTTGATCAGCGATCCGTCGAAGAAACGAACGTTTTCGTGCGACGAGCACACGAGATTGAGCATGATCTATTTCGCAGTTTTGCCTCAGCTATCAGCGAGCATCGCGGGACTGCATCTAACCTAGTGGGCAACTCTGAGGCATCGACGCGAGTTCGACGCGAGTTCGACGCGAGTGACTCGCGGTTCCGTCCATAAGGATAAATCGGTGCCTCGGCGAGTTTCGCGGATTCGTTCTCGACGCGTTTGATAAATCGAGGTTCGCCGTCACGTCTCGACGGGAACACTCGCGTGGCGCCAATACGAGCTTCGCGAGCTTAATTATAGTCACTCGATTAGAATGCACCGGCGCGGCGTGGCGCGGCGCGGCGGGAGAGCCGGCGCTGCTCCGCGGCTCTCTCGGAGCACCGAGCAGCGAGAGCCACCGAGGTACAAGTGCAACGGTGCACCTTTCCTTTTGCGTTCGTTCGTTCGTTCGTTCCGTTCGTTCGCTCGCGCACCTCTCGCCTCGGCCGGCCTCGCGCGTTCGCCGCGACGAACGGCGACGAATCTCGCCACGACGAGCGTCTCTCCCGGAATCTCTCCCGTTCCGTTCGCAACGCCGAACACCCGGCATGGCATCGCGAATCGAATTCGCGCCCGACGATTTATGTAGATCCGCCTCCACCGAAAGGGTTAGCAACGTCCCGTTATTGCGCCGCGAACGCGGCAGAACCGCGAGAACAATCGCGGATCGGTCGGCGCGTCGACGAGCGTTTAGCGGCCGTGTTTAAATCCTCTGTGCGTGTGTGTGTGGGTGTGTGTGTGCACGGCACGCGGGCACGCGTCCGTATTTGTTTCTATAATAAGGGGAACACGGGCACCCGCGGTCTAATTACGGGGAAGTACACGCGATTAAGTGTTACAAGCTCGCTCGCGGGACTACTTAGCCTAATTGCATAATTCCCGGAAGCGGTTCGCCGAGAGACAAAACCGGCGGTCGTGCCCGATCTATCGATCGATCGATGGTACTCGCAACTAGCAATTACTCGAATGAGTCTCCGGATCGATCATCGTACAAGATGTCCCGAAAATGTCTCGCGATCCGGAAATTAGGATTCCTCGGCTCATTTGGAGCAACTTTTTCCTTTGCGAAAATGCGATCCGCGGCTTCGTTCGCGAGTTATTAGCGAAAAACACCGGCCAATACGAGACGAGCGCGGCCGACGCGCGACGCCCAGTTCCGCTGATTGGCTCGGCTGCCTCGCGCCAGCTGATCACGCGGCAGCCGGGCTCGCCTCTCATTGGTCCCCGTTTTTCGTCGATAACTCGTAAACGAAGCCTCGGATCGCATTTTCGCTGAGGAAAAAGTTGCTTGAAATTATCTCAGGAACGCTTCTCCGCCCATTTCCGAATGGCAAAACGTTTTCGGGACACTCTGTACACAGAAATACGTGGAATTGGTCGTCGAATAGTTTCCGGGTACATCGACGATCGCTCGCCGGATAGAAATCGCGGGGACTCGCCACCTGGGAAGCGACGGATCGATTAATATCGATCGTTTTAGCGAGAGATAGGTGCAGCCGTGGGCGCGAGGGGGGAGGCCCCTCGGGTTCCAGGGAGCCCGGTGCCCGGTTCCGGGCAACGTAACGTAACCGAACGTAACGATGCTTGTTGTTCGGACGATCCTGTTCTATCCGCTCACTCGGCCGATTCCGCTCGATTCTTTCTGACATTTGGAGCCCTCCCTCCGTTCTACACACCTTCGCACGCAGGTATGCAGAGAGCACCGGCTCTCCTCCTACACCTTCGCCGGCTGCATGCCCTCCCCTTTCGTGTCGTACGTTTAAGTGATCGAACCTTAACGGTCTACCGGCGCGGCGCGGCGCGGCGCCGCGGCTTTACCTAGATTCTAAGCGTGTACACGTACGGCCACGCTCGCGGCTCCGAGAATCGTAGTTGGAGAGAGGACGAGAGAGAGAGAGAGAGAGAGAGAAAGAGAGGTAGAAAGAGAGATAGAAAGAGCAGGAGAGGAAGAGCGAGGGAGAAAGATAGGGAGAGCGGGAGAGAAAGAGAGAGGAAGAGAGGAAGAGCGGGAGAGAGAGAGAGAGAGCGGGAGAGAAAGATAGAGCGGGAGAGACAGAGAGAGAGAAAGGGAGAGCGGGAGAGAAAGACAGAGCGGGAGAGAAAGATAGAGCGGGAGAGAGAGAGAGAAAGAGAGAGAGAGAGAGAGAGAGAAAGACCGTGAGACAGAGCGCGAGTGAAAAAGAGTGAAAGAGAGGGAGACAGGACCGGCGAGAAAGACGAGAGAGGGGAGAGAGAGGATACTACCGGCAGGGGTCAACTCACCGGGACCCAAAGCCGCGTTCTTCCCGTCGGCAGGATGTGCGCGCACCGCGGTTGATATCCTTTGACCTCGCCGTACACGGGAATACGGGAATCTGAATTTCGAGGCAATTCGAATGGCGCGCGCGCGAGCGAGCGAGCGACTCGCAAATTCTTCGGTCTATCCCTCCGTCGAGCCAATGGTTAAATTGCTCTTCCCATCGGGGGGAAAAACGTGCACCACCCTTAACCCCTTGCACCTAAATGAGTCGACGATTCGTACGCAAGCTATTTTGAGCTTTAAAAATTCGATAAACATGAAAACCCGATATGAAATTGTTACAGTTCTTCAAATATGCTCCAACTCGGTCCGTAACAACGACCCATCTCGCGTGTTCTCTCTCTCTCTCTCTCTCTCTCTCTCTCTCGCGAGTTGAGCAGTGTTTGAAACGGTTTTTTCGAGACACGTCGTCTCCGCTCGAAGAGTTTCTCTTCGGTGTTTGAGTAGCAAAGAAGAGAACCTCGATAACTTCTTCGCTCGCGCCGGTGACTTCGACGGAAAGTTCACTTCGTTCTCCATTTTCCGCGATGTTTTTTGTTTGAATTTTCTGCTCCATCGACAAGCCTCGACGAGCAGAATTTTCCGTTCCATCGCCGAGCAGAATTTTCTTTTCCATCGACAAGCTTTGACGAGCAGAATTTTCTGTGCCATCGCCTAGTAGAATTTTCTGTTCCATCGACAAGCTTTGACGAGCAGAACTTTCTGTTCCATCGCCTAGTAGAATTGTCTGTGCCATCGTCAAGCTTCGACGAGCAGAATTTTCTGTTCCATCGACAACTATCGACGAACAGGGTTTTCCGTTCCATCGGCGATAATCACGAAGCAGAATCTTCTGTATCATCGACGAGCCAGCGAAGTCCGCGACGCGTCACGATTTAGAATTGTTCTCGGGATTCCGGTTTTCATGCGCGGATAGAGCGACAGCGACGGGAACGGCGACGGCCAGCCGGCGCACTGTCACGGCGATTACTGTAAGAGGTCAAGTATAGCGGATGCTCGGCGATTTTTCGCGGCGGGGACGCGCGGATGCGTGTACGCGGGGCATCCAGGTGATATCCTTTGACCTTACCGGTACCGAACAGGCTCCGAGAGGCCTCTAATGCGGGCCCGAGTTTGGGCCCCGGCGGAGACGAGCGAACGCGCGCGGGCTCGACTTAATGGCCGAGCCTCGCGAACGTTGCACGTGACGAACAGTTATTCCCTACCCTCTTCTCTCCCCGCAGCGGCCGATTTCAAACAGAAAAGTCCTCGATCTGACCGGTCCCGTCCCTTCCCGTCCCCGTCCCTTCTCGCCGCGTCTCGGAAAAATATTTTGTAATCGGAGACTCAAGGCTCCGCGGTTCTCACGTTTTATAAAATATCTCGGAGCGTTTCGCAAGCGGCGACTTGCCTCACCGGGGGTCAAGTGACACCGCGCTGATATCGTGGTGATTCACCAGCCTGCTTTCCACGCGCTTTTAACCCTCTTTCGCGTTCGTCTCGTTCCGCCGAGGATCGACTCGCGGACGCGTCAACGTTCCGATCCGAAGGTTGTTGCATCGTTGCATCGAAGTGGCGAGCTTCGAAGAAGATCTCGCACGGTTCGCTAAGAAATTCGAGCGCCGACGGGGTCGTGAGGACCGATCCTCGGTGCCAGGGTCGCGCGCTGCGAGCTAATCTCTCTCTCTCTCTCGACGAAGGATGAGGTTCTCTTTTCGTTCGGGTCCCGTGCGAAGTGGCTGCTGCTCGAGGAATGGATGCAGCGATGCAGGGGGATACGATGCAGCGAGGTACGGCACGGTACGGCACGGTACGTTCACCAATGACCGAGTGGCACGGATCTTCCTCCATCCTTTCCTCGCTTCTCTCATCTCCGCGCCGTGCAAACACGGTCTTCTCTGTACACAGTGCGCGCCACGGGGGGAACGTACGTGTGCGGGGGACGCGGGACGTGTGTGCGCTCGCGAGCGCGCGCGCCCGCGCTCGGCCATGTGTACTTAGATCCGCGGCGAACCTATCTCTCCCTTCGAATGCGCAACGCGCTTGAATATTTCCAGCGGCTCTCTTTGCCGGTATTAATAGTCCTTGCTTCTTCGAGGATGATATCAGGCGAGCCTTGGCTTTGCCGGCGAACCGCCGCCGGCACCCGCGAGCCCCCCGTCACTCGTCGACGTTTTTATTTCCGCGACGCGGAGTAGCTCGATTCCGCGACCGACGGTCTTTTGAACGTCGTCGGAACGCGGAGACGCGGAGACGATTCGGGAGGGGCGGGAGAGGCGGATCAAAGTGTAGAGAGAAAGAGAGAGAACTTCTCTAAAATTGGATCAGAAGATTCGAATTTTTTGCGGATTATAGGAGGATTATTTTTAGATTTTTAGATCGAGATTCGTTGGAACGGCGAAACGGAATACTGGAAATCGAGATAAGTGATGACGAGGTCTCGAAATTTCTCGAAGGTTTTGGTCCACATTCTTCTGCACTTTATTACGCGACAATTAAAAAAAGATGTTTAATTGTTTGTAGATCGTAGCAAGCGATTTCGACGAAAATGTTCAGCGTGCGTTTTTCTGGTACATGTTCATATCGCTTATAATGCGCTAACTTGGTCGCAAGATTTTGTCTCGACCTTGAAAAGGGTCCGCTGAAGACCGCCGGGGCCCGCAGTCGACGATCGCGCGCGGTTCACGGTGCAAAGACGGACACGGATTTCGAAATCCTGCGGCGACGAGAACGCGAATCCCATGCCGTGAGTCAGAGAGGCAATCAAGGTGAATTAATATCGTTCGCTAATACGGAACAGCGAATTAACATGATTGACTGTTAACCGAATGATTCATGGTTCTCGGTAGAGAGAGGAAGAGAGAGAGAGAGAGAGGAGAGCCGCGCTCGCGCTCGCGCGTTGCTCGGATCGGATCGGCCGGTATTCTCGATTTCACGAGCGCGGCGAGGCGGCGAGGGCGCTTACACGCCAGGTGAAATTTACGTTCGCGAAACAATCGGTCGGCGACGGCGGTGCGGCGGGGCGACGGCGGTACGGCGGTAGTGCGGCGGGGCGACGGCGGTGCGACGGCGGTGCGGCGGGGAGACGGTGGTGCGACGATAGTGCGGCGAGGCGACGGTGGTGCGGCGGTGGTGCGGCGACGGCGGTTCTCTTCGTTACGAAAAATGCATCGGGCCGTGTTATCGCGACACGGCTCGTCCGTTGCGAGCCACCTTCACGACGAATGGGAAGCCAACGCGTAATTAGAAAGTACAAGGAGCCTCCGATCACGGAGAATGCGGCGTAACGCAATGCGAGTGGAATTCCGTTTGATTTCCGTGGTTCTGGCTCCCCGCAAACTGCAAACCGCGAACGCTAAACTGCGAACTGCAAAGTGCAGGCCCGAGCGGCCACGGCGCCCTTCCCACCGGACGATTATTTATCGCATTCCTCGTACGGTGATAGTATCCGATTAGCGATTCTGCTTCCCTCCCTCCCCTCCACAGCCCCTTTCCGGACAACTTTCCCGATACAATAATCGTTTCGTTGCTCCGCCGCGGTGTTTTCTTCGCGGGCTTCGTCTTCTTCTTCTTCTTCGAAATTCTCGTTCCGCCGAGTCCGTCGGTCCGAACGTTTCTCGAGGCTCGACCGTTTCGAGCCACGATTGTTCGAAAAATTTCTGTTTATTTATACATATACATATATATATAATGTCTCTCTAACTGACGCTCGGATTGTCCAGAAAAATGGACAATTGGGGAAGAGGAGATGCGATTATTCGAGCTTTGTGGTTTATTTTTATAGCTATAAATTGTCTACAATTATAAAAACGAGTCGCAAGGCTCGAATAATCGTATCTTCTCTTCCGAAATTATCTATTTTTCTGCACAAACTGAGCGTCAGTTAGGGAAACATTACTGTATCCCTGGCAAAATAGTATTCGATCACCGTTTAAAACGCGATATAACTTGTTTCAAGCTGGTCTAATCGACTTGAATCTTTCTCTAGTTTATGGTACAGGGACTAGCATACTTTTTTCTTTAACTCTCTTCATTAACGCTTGCGTTTTAATAACGTGAACCAGTTTCGATAAAATATTCAGTATGCATATAATTCGCCTAGGTCTGCGAAACGCAGCATTTAAACACTAATCTAAATTAATCAAATTTTCGGTCCATGTTCAAACAGAAAAGTTAAAGGACGAGCGTTCTTTATGTAACGATCAATAAATAATAATTCTGTTGTCATTTTATGTAATAGTCATTGTACCATCCGAGCCGCGCAGCTCATTTTTATAATTACCGATGGTCAACAATTATAATCATCGTTGTCACAGTATATTCTCTTCCAAAATTCTCCATTGTTGTCTCTCAAAGCTCAATGAGAATTAGGAAGAATTATAATATATTAACAGCGAGCGTAATTTCTGTTGCAGTCTCTCGGATCGCGATCGTCGTCGAATCGAGAAGTCGATTAGTCGGACTTCTCTCGTCTGGTTTCTGGGGGATCTGATTACATAAACAAACGGAACCTCCTTAATATTACGTAAAGGCTTCGGCTTCGCGGTGTGGGATCGTTGCGAGGGAACTCGTCGGCGTCCGACGGAGAGGAACACGGTGACGCCAACGAACGTCGAAGGCGAAGGCGAAGGCGAAGGCGAACGCGAAGACGAAGAAGACGAAGACGACGATGATGTGGCAGCCGAAGGTGAGGCTTTCCGCTATAATAGGATTAATTCGTAGGAGCCCGATGAATGCGCCGCGCGCCGGTGTCTCTTTCTTCTCGTTTTCAAGGTGGGCGACACCGCTGCCGCTGCTGCTGCTGCTGCTGCCGCCGCGCTGCACTCTCCGCTGCGACAAGCTGCAACACAAGCTGCAACACGGACGCAGCCTCGCAATTCCGCTTGATCGGCTGCAATTTTATATGCCTCCGACACACGCCGCGCGGCTCTCCGGCCAAGTCCTCCGCAATTTCACTCCGCGAAGCGGTTCCTCAAGCGCAATTCCTTGCACATTTTCTTTTCCTCTCGTCTTTCTCTCTCTCTCTCTCTCTCTCTCTCTCTCTCTCTCTCTCTCTCTCTCTCTCTCTTGCTCGCTCTGAGGAGAGCGAGGCGCTCTTCCCTTCTCTACGAGTCTTGGTTTTTATCTGTCTCCCGATACGTTATTGATGGAACCCGGCAAAATCACTTGACAACCGATCGAACGGGAATTCTGGCTGTCGGCTAACAGGACTCGATCGTTAGCAAGTTGCTCGCCGAATCGCCGGATCGATTATCACGTCAAGCGCCGGATATCAATCGCAAAAATTCCCACAATATCGAAGACGTTTAATTAATGAAAGCGAAATTGGACGGCTGAAGTTCGTCGTATGGTATATTTTAACTCTGCGCAGTGTAGCTCTTGCACTTTTTGAAAGATAGTTAAAATTTAAGTATGATTTTCAATCTTCGATTTTTAAGTTTTAATTTTTAATTCCTGATTTTCAAATTTTTATGTCTTAATTTTTAATTCCCAATTTCTAATCGTTAATTTCTAATTCCTAATTTTTAATTTCTAACTGTTAATCTTTAATTTCTAATTTTTAATTCTTCATCTGTCATTTCTAATTCCTAATTTCTAATTTTTAATCTTTAATATTTAATTTTAATGTATAATAAACTAAGCCACCTCGTACCAGCCGAGCCAATGAGCGGAACTGTGCTCCGCGCGCTCATTGGCTGACTCGCTTCGTTCGCGAGTTATTAACGAAGAACGGTGACCAATGAGAAGCGAGCTCAGCCAGCGCGAGGCGGAGTTAAGCTCCCAGTTCCGCTGATTGGCTCGGCCGTCCGAGTGCGCCCGCCGAGCTCGCTTCTCGTTGGTCACTGTTTTTCGCTAATAACTCGCAAGCAAAACCGCGGATTGCATTTTTGTGGAGGAAAAAAAAAACTCACTTGAAATGACCTCAGGAACTCCCTACTTCCGAATTGCCAG
The DNA here is from genome assembly GCF_051020955.1 of Megalopta genalis. Taxonomy (NCBI): domain Eukaryota; kingdom Metazoa; phylum Arthropoda; class Insecta; order Hymenoptera; family Halictidae; genus Megalopta; species Megalopta genalis. The sequence continues at coordinate 28,682,150 of NC_135014.1, read as the reverse complement.
ACATTTTTGGGACACCCTGTAAAAGAAACAAGAATGACGATAAATAGGTAAGAAATAAAAAAGCCACTGATATAAATAGAATAAAATAAAAGTACAGAAAGGAAATTATGCGAGAGGAAAGCAAGAAAATATGTAAGAAAAATATAAGAAAATAAATATAAAGAAAATATGCAAGAAGAAAGAGAGAGAAAAGAGAAAAAAGGGCGACAAGATGGATAAAGAGGGAGAATATAAGGGAAATACAATAATGTCTCCCTAACTGACGCTCAGATTGTCCCCAAAAAATGGACAATTTGGGAAGAAGAGGTACAATTAAATAATAATTATTATTATTACAAAAACGAGCCGCAGGGCTCGAATAATCGTATCTCCTCTCCCCAAATTGTCAAGGTTATTCAATTTTTCTGGACAATCCGAGCGTCAATTAGAGAGACATTATTCTATGCAGATTGATGCGCTGCAACAATCATAACCGGCACACCGACGATTGAATTCGTAACAGTCTTGACGAAAATGACGGAAGCACGCGTGACGGTTCGCTGGTATTGGTAAACGTTTTAGAGAAACAATTGTCGCGAACGGGGGTGTAGATTGGCGGCCTCGGTGATCCCAAGGATCTCGTTGCGGAATCGCGGGCACCGCGTTAAATCGGCTGCGGCCGTAAAGAGAACGCATCTGACCGTCGCTCGAGCGGATCGCAATCGCCGCGGCATGGGAGATAAAAAATCGGCGCGGCGGTGTGCGATCGGGCGCGCGTGTTGCTGCGTGATTACGCTTCGCAGGATTTCCGAGAGAAACAGAGAGAGAGAAAGAGAGAGAGAGAGAGAGAGAGAGAGAGAGAGAGAGAGAGAGAGACAGATTCGATCGTCTCGGCCGATCCATTCAGGGACAATCGATAGGTTTTCTCGAATGCGCTTAGGCGCGTCGCGCATTGGCGTCGTCGAATCAATTCGCCGGGGCGCTCGTTGCTCGGCCGCTCGTTGTCGCGGTCGCCGATGCGTAAAGCCACGTCCTTCGACGTTAATAACGACGATAATGGTTGTGTATCGATTACAAAAATGCCCGTGGAAACTGTGCGCGCCATGGCGCATTTGTCGCGCGGCATTGTCTCCGCGGCCGCAGTTCTAAGCGGATTCTCCTTCCATCGCGGCGCGGCGGCCGCCGCTCGTCTTTTTGCCGTCATTTTGCGCGTCTCGTCTCCTTGGACGTTTCTCCGTGCGGCGGGCCGCGCGCGGCCGTTCGGGATCCTGGAAGATGATTCATCGTCGTCGAAGTCGTAAAAGTGACGGGACGGGGGATCGAAAAGGGGTCACGGGGACTCGAGGAGTCGCGGGAATCGTCGAATTCAAGAAAATACGTCGAGAGAAACCGCCGCGCCGCGCCGTCGCGGTCAAAAGTAGCGAGACAAGGTGGCCAGGATCCTCCGAGACAAGGACCAACGCGTCGAGAAAACACCGTGGGACTCGCGCGAATCGCGAGAACTTGAGCGCGCAGTGACTCAGCTTTCCACGCACGCACGCACGCGTCGTGTTCTTTTTCCTGGAAAGTTGTTGACCAAAAGAACAGAGGAGATACAATTATTCGAGTCTTATTTTTATAGTTGCAAAGTGGAACTTAAGCACGGAACTGAGTAATGGCGCGCCATGCTGGTCTTCATTTTACACGGATTTAGAAAGACTCGCTAAGCGCCGCAGAAAGCCGCAAAGACTCGCTAAGCACCGCAAAAAGTCGCAAAGACTTGCTAAGCGCCGCAAAGAGCCACAGAGTGCCTCAAAGACTCGCTAAGCGCTGCAAAGAGCCGCAAAGAGCCTCAAAGTCTCGCTAAACGCCGCAAAAAGCCGCAAAGACTCGCTAAGCACCGCAAAAAGCCACAAAGACTTGCTAAGTGTCGCAGAGAGCTGCAAAGAGCCGCAAAGTTCCTCAAAGACTCGCTAAGCGCCGCAAAGACTCGCTAAGCACCGCAAAAAGCGGCAAAGACTTGCTAAGCGCCGCAAAGACTCGCTAAGCGCCGCAAAAAGCCGTAAAGACTCGCTAAGCGCCGCAAAAAGTCACAAAGACTTGCTAAGCGCCGCAAAGAGCCACAAAGACTTGCTAAGCGCCACAAAGAGCCGCAAAGAGCCGCAAAGGCTCGCTAATCGCCGCAAAAAGTTGCGAAGACTCGCTAAGCGCCGCAAACAGCCGCAAACAGCTGCAAAGACCGGCTAAGCACCGCAAAAAGTCACAAAGAGTCGCTAATCGCCACAAAGAGCCGCAAAGAGCTGGAATCAGCCGCAGAAAGCTGCAAAGAGCCGCAAAAATCCCCAAAGACTCGCGAAGAACCGCAAAGAGCCCCAAACAGCCGGTACTCCGGAAGTTTTCCGAAGAGAAAAAACGTTCCCTCCGTTTCCTCCGAGCGAACAAACTGCTCGCAAAGAACCTAAGGAAAAAGCACGAACGTGGAAAAGCTTTCTCCGGTCGACGCGTGTGTTCTCCGGAACGGCGTGGTCGTTGCGTTTCCGGTCACGAGCGGCGGTCGCGTGGGATAGAGACAAAGCGGCGAAGAAAATGGGGAAAATAAAGGAAACAAATGGAACAAGGGTCAGTCGTCGATGGAGACACGACAAAGGGACGGACGGGCGGAACGAGGGGAGAACGGGGGAGGACGGGGCCGGGGCCGAATAATAAAAAGAAGGGATACGTTGGTGGTGCCGCTAGGGCATTAAGAAAACGATGCGCGCGGCGGGACAGGAAGACGAACGGCAAAAAGGACGCGCTAAACGAGCGGATACAAAGGAGCGACGGGTACAAATTGTTCCTGCGGAAGAAAAGTGCTGATGCCGCGCGAAATTTCTCGCCGGACCCCCCATCTCCTCTCACTCTCTCTCTCTCTCTCTCTCTCTCTCTCTCTCTCTCTCTCTCTCTCTCTCTCTCTCTCTCTCTCTCTCTCTCTCCGTCTTGACAGCTCGAGTTGTCAATTTATTGGCTCATTTGCTCTGTCAAAGTTCGCCTTCGTTGAGAAACCGCAGTAATACCTGCAATTACCCTATTCGTTTCTTACAAAACCGATTGATAAAACTGATTCTTCTGTTATCGAAATCTATGAACGGAAATAAGCGAAGAGAGAAAGATTGCCTCGTTTTGTCGGAGAAATTGTGTCAAGATTATTCTAACGATCGCCGACGAACGCAAAAGCGATGCGAGATAACGCTTCGAGATAAGGCGCCGATCTTTCAGATTTCCGGATCACATTTCAATTTCAAATTCGTTCGTAATCACCGCGTAATCACGTAAGAACCGTGAATGGCTAAATTATCGTCTCGCTTCTCCCGGCGAATTAGGCGATTATTCGGCCGGCACAGGCAACGCCGCGATATACATAATTCCAAGGATCTATCCTGTTCGAAATTCACGGGCCAGATACGGACGATCGTGACTCGGGCACCGGGGCGTACCGTCGCCGATCGGGAACGGAGAGACAGCCAGCCGTTTCTAATAATATAATAATCGACGATGCGTGCGCGCCAGCCGACGGCTATTTTGCTTTTTTGCGAGCGTTCCTTTTCTTTTTTCGAGATCCGACCACGGTCCGAGTTTAAACGTCGCCGCGCCAGAACCAGGAGCAACGCGCCCGAAACCCTAATAGCCTTCTCGCCGGAGGACTGCCCAAGGCCCTCGTCGAATCCCGGACGTCCTAGGTCAAGGTTCGAATGAATCGATCGCGCGTAAAACTCTTTCGTCGTCGATCAACGTTTCTCGAATCGATTGACCCTTCTCGCGGGAGTTCATCGACTCCTCGATGCTGAATATCGAAGTGTTGGGGCAGCGCCGAAGAAATTAATATCGAATCCTGGCACCATATGCTCCTCTGCGCCGGGGATGGCCAACTTCTCTGCACACCGGGTGTCCTATTTGAAGCGGCGCGCTCGAATATCTTCTAACGTATTGCGTTCGTTTCAAAAATCGCGTCGAACGAAACTTGCCCTGGTTACTTGCAAAGCGATCTTATTTTTCCATTAAAAATAGCACCAAGGCCACTCTGAGACCTCGGAAGCACGTCCATCCAACGAGAATTCGAGACTTATTCATTATAACAATAATATATTTGCGACTTGTAAATTACAGAGTGTCTCCTCCGAAAATATTTTTAGGAATGAACCGTAGTTCGAGAGATAATCGGGTGCTTTGCTTCAAATGGAACACTCTGTATACAGTGTGTCCGAAAATTATGTCACTTCCAGGAAATTAGAGGTTCCTGAGGGCATTTCGAGTAACTTTTTCCTTTGCGAAAATTTTCTTCGAGGCGTCGTTTACGAGTTATCAACGGAAAACAGTGACCAATGAGGGACGAGCTCGGCGGCTGGCGCGAAGCGACCGAGCCAACGAGCGCGCGAAGCCCAGTTCCGCTGATTGGCTCGGCGCCTCGCGCCTCCCATTGGTCAGCCTTTTTTCGTTGATAACTCGCAAACGAAGCCGCGAATTGCATTTGCGCAAAGGAAAAAGTTGCTCGAAATAACTTCAGGAACGTCTCGCTTCCCGGAAATACCATAATTTTGAGAAAAATGTGCCACCATGCTAGTCTTGACTCGTGTCTAGCGTACTAATAAATAGCTGTGAAAGTGGCATCGTTAAATCGACGCGACATATTATGTATTTATTAATTAATTGAAATTAGAAAAACCTGACGCGTTGGAAACGATCGAATAAAATTCTCGCGCGCTGTTATAAAAATGGAGAAATAAGGAAATTTCTCTCTCGCATGACGAGCCATTCGCTAGTCGCTATTCGCGATCGAGGGCCAAGCTGAAATTGGAATTTGAACGAGATTCGCGGAGCAGATGGGAGCGGGTCCGGCGGGAACGGAGGTTTTAACGGTGCCGGATGATTCGAGCTTGAAATTCCGACGTGACCTCGCGAGCCGACGATCGCGTACGCGGCACAATCGAAGGATGTCGCGTTGAGGTTCCATGACAAATGGTTAAATCGTTCCCGTAACCGCACAATACGAAATCCTCTCGCGTTTCCGCGTGTCTGGTCGCCTCTCTCGCGTTAAGCTACGGTTCACGTGACTGGGTTAGGACAAGGATGACGTGGTCACGGGTTCGCCGGGAGTGGAGGAAGGGTCACTATTCGCCGGGTCGAACGGCGGAGTCGGTTCTCCACCTTCCACCGTCGCTATTGGCGGTGCGCGACTTCCAGGGCCAGCGGTGCTTTCTTCGCGAAGAGGCTCGTTCCCTCCGCGGGAACGGGGCGAGGGGGGCGGGGGAAGCGACGGGGAAGTAAAAGAAGAAGAAGGAGAAGTAAAAGAAGAAGAAGCAACAGAAGAAGAAGAGGAAGAAAAAGAAGAAGATGAAGTCGAGGGAAGCGAAGATCGCGAACAACTTTCAGGCTGCGAGCCGAACTTCTCTTCCTGCAGTCTCGTACGAGACTGATTACACAAAATTCTAATTCAAATTCTCTGAAAATTTTCGGAAAAATTGTATAATCCGACAAGACGATCGAATGTGTTCCTAACTAAATTCCTTTTTCGTTTATATCATTCGATTGGCTATTGAGAGAATATTATCTCGGCAAAGTTTCAAGTAGCTACCCCGACTGCGAGGGTAGTTATTGTAATTCAATTGTAATTTTTTGTTCCGCATGGCGAAAAATTACCAACAAATTTGTGAATATTTTTTCGCTCGAGACTCATCGCTCTGAATATTCGCGGAATTCTTATCTGCGAAATCGATTCTTCTAAAAATGCAAATGCAGAAATAAAATAAAAATGCAGAAACTTATTATCGAAGTTGTAATGCGACCATGTCTGTATTTTTATGGCAATAGTGTTGCATTTTAGTGGATTTAAAAATCAATTGAGTAACGTTACTCAAGGTTCCGGCGCTGCAAAGTTGCAAAATTGCAGTAAATTCTCCCAAATTGTCCTTCAGCTTGTAAAAACAAAGATGGACAATTTCGGAAGAGGAGGCGCGATTATTCGAGCCTCGCGGCTCATTTTTGTAGCTTAAAAAACACGTCAACAATTACAAAAACGAGGCGCAAGGCTCGAATTTCGTCTTCGAGTTCGATTCTCCCCTTCCAAAATTCTTCATTTTTGTTCGCAAGCCGAAGGAAAATTCGAGAGAATTTACGGCAGTCCGAAAACGATAGATTTCGAGTCGGCAAATTCGAATCGGCTGCGACGACGTTACGGGAGCGAGCGCTAACCCCCGGTTGTTTTAATTGCAAATTTCTCTGCCGGCCCGTCGCAAATTGTTCAACGGAACCAGCCGAACGTTACCATTAGCGCTCAATGATCCGGCGTGACTTCCAGGTAAACGGTCACGCGTCCTGTACGGCGGATTGCCGGTTCGCTAGATCACGAGAGGTCAAGAGAGTTTAACGCGTCGTCGGATCACCCGCGAAATTTTCTGCGGCCGACTAGCAACGAGCGGAAAAAACTCGCTCGACCGAATGCAATTTAACGACGATTCTACGGCGGTGCAATATTTTTCGGAAATTCTTTCCGTGATACTCGATCGTCGTCCGAGAAGTTCCGTTCGCCGTTCTACGCACGCGATCGACGCTGGTTATATAAAACGAACGTGCGTCTTTTTTTGTTCACGTTTTACCCTCGTTCCTAGAAAAACGAATTAATTCTGGATATTTATTGTAAAACCTGATATTTCCACGGTCCCATGATCCGGGCACTTTTGAAGTGACATTTTGAATTACGTGCTATTATTATTTCCACGCCTGCAATCACTTTTTAAATGATAATTTGAAATATTATTTTACATAACATAATACTTTATTTATATATTGTATATAATATTATTATATATAATATATAAATATACATATAAAAAAATAATATACAAAATAATAATATATAAAATATATACATATTAAAAACAATTATGATTGATATAATATTATTATATATTAATATAAAATGTATATGTTATATATAATAATATATAATATATAATTATATTACGTATATAATAGTATTATATAATAATAGTACCATTATATATTAATATAAAATATATATATATATATATATTATATATAATAATACATAATATATAATTATATTATGTATATAATAATATTATTATTATACAATATATATTATATTATATATATATATTTATATGTATCTTTTTATTTATCATTTTAGATTTACGTGAAATTTTTCTTGAATATTACATAGCGATTTAATTATACCATTCTATGAGTCTAGGTTATGCTAATATCCCGGAATCGATATTCCTGCAAGCTAAAAGACCGCTCTAGTCACGTTGAACGATCATCCGATAATAAAAGAAACTTTCTCGCAGCACAACACCTTCTTCAAAACGATCGGTCTCGCGTTGCTCATTTTCGAATCGTCGAGAATCAACGAGAAAAACTCTATTTTACGAAACGCTACAATGAATTCCACATTAGCGAAGCTTACGGTTACAATAGAAACGGCAAAAACGGTCAAAGCGAATTCTGTCTTGTCATTCTCATAAAGCAACGCGCGTTGCTCGCTTTTTCGAGCTCGGTCGGTGGCTCGGTGTTGAAGATCGTATCTTAACGAAGAGAAAGTTTTGCTGAAATCAAATTGATGCAAAGGTTTCGAGCCTTTTCGTTGCATGCTATGTACTTCGAGGATCATTTCCGTTCGTCGTGTACGAAATGCGTACACGGAGAGCGTACATTTTCGAACGACAGCGTCGAAGATAACAGTTCTGCAATTTCTTTTCTTTTTTATTTTCATTTCGAACGGGCTTCGAACGGGCTTCGAAAAGCGGAGAGGAGATCCGCGGGGAAGCGAACGAAATCGCAGCGTTGCCCAAAGTTCGATTAGATTTCCCTAATGGTTAATAAAATAGCGAAGATTCTACGCGACAAGCCGTGGACCGCTCGCTCGAGGGGCCCGAGAAGAGCAGGCCCAAGAGTGATTCAGTCACCGCGGGACTTGTGCTCTATTGCTATCGCGGAAACGCGGAGAGGTGACGCGACGGGAAAGGCACGCGAGGAATTTTGCGGCTGTTCGAAGCCAATCGAACGCTTCCAGCCAAGGGAAACGTCCAAGGAAACAGCCGCGCGCATTATAATTCGCGATGAGAGAGGTAGCTGAAAAAATCATCGGGAAACTCGCGAGTTTTCAGGAGCATACTGGGTGACGCGGCTGAAAGCGACTCGTCGCGAGGAAAATCCCTCGCTCGATCGTGAATCCGCGGTCGAAGTCGCAGAAAAGAGGTTCGCGATTGCATTTATTTATTTATTTATATATTGAATATACAGGGTGAGTCGCCACGAATTAGTCCCCGCGATTTTTCAGCCCCTTTCGATGGTCTGACGAATATTTATTTACTTATTTATTTATTTATATATTGAATATACAGGGTGAGTCGCCACGAATTAATCCCTACGATTTTTCAGCCCCTTTCGATGGTCTGACGAATATTTATTTACTTATTTATTTATTTATATATTGAATATACAGGGTGTGTCACCACGAATTAATCCCCACGATTTTTCAACCCCTTTCGATGGTCTGACGAATATTTATTTACTTATTTATTTATTTATATATTGAATATACAGGGTGAGTCGCCACGAATTAATCCCAACGATTTTTCATCCCCTCTCGACCGTCCTACAAAAAACTGTTCGAAGTTAATTAGTATTTAACCTTGACAAGAGATCGCAATTGTTTAAACCTAAAAAAGCAAATTGATTCTCGATAAACAAAGCACAGAGTCACCGTCATATTTTCAAATGAAACCAGATTATTTTAATTGTATAGCATCGTAAGGCGACGTCGAGACGAATTCTATTCGAAAAAGGGTGCAGTTAAAAATTTCAGAAGAACGGGTCGCTGGTAATTGTCCGACGTTGCCGAATATTCCCCAAAAGATATCGTCGCATCGTTTCCGATACCGGTCGCGGTCGAATTAATTATTTCTTAATCGAGCCGCGCGCGCGTGAATTCGCGCTCGATAATTGCGCGCCGTGTAAAAGCGATGTTAAAGGGATAAGGATTCCACGAGCGTGCAGCAGGTGATAAGTAGGTTGCTACCCCGTAAATTTATGTGAACCACGTGGTCCGTGTTCTTCCACGTTATTAATCGCATGTACGCGGACCGGCCTCGCCGCGCCGCGCGCTCGATGATCGATCTTTAGAGATCGATCCACGTCCCCCCGTCCCCCCGACCCGTCGTGTTCCGCCAGACGATTCGAAATCGGGTTCTCGTTCCCGTTCCCATTTCGCCCCGGCCGATGTTCCCGCGGTTATCGAGCGTTATCGATCTCTTCTGCCCAATTACATCGACACAGTCGCGGCTGCACGGTCAGCGTGCCGTGCGCGCACGGACCGCGCTTCCGATTAGGATCGTTCCCCCCTTATCGGCTCCTTTTTAGCCCTCCCGAAGACAGCGAAAAGGTTTAACGCGATCCAACCACCGTGGTCCGCGCCGTGCAATTAACGTCGTTACGCCTGACCCGCCCTGTTGTAATTCTACCCCGTTCGATCCTGTTGCACCGGATTTTATTGCGCACGGTTGGAGACGATTCGGGTACACGGCGCGCGGCGGCTGCCGCTCGAAAACCCCCGGAGCATTTTTAGTGGGGCAGTTACGCGTGTTACGGTGACCGATAATGCTACGCCTTTCGTCTGTTCCCCGGGCACGATTCGCTTTGCATCGATGTCTCGAATAAGACGCGTTGAAAATTCTTTCGTTGGGAAATATACGAAATCGAAGGTGGATGAGTCGGAATAGAGATTGCTTTATAGTAATAATAATAATAATAATAATAATAATAATAATAATAATAATGATAAATTGTTTGTGTACACGCGACCCTTTGCAACGTAGGCGACATAGAAGCGTTCATGCCAGTATGATTTTAAAAGAGTTAGGAGAATATATAGAAGAAACTAGAATAATAATAATATAAAATAATACTAAATAATATAATAATAATATAATAATAATAAATAAGCATAAATATATTGTATATATATAATTATATAATTTTATTAATTATATTCTTATACGTTTATATATTATTTTACTAATATATATGACTAATATACATATATTACTATATATTACTAATATATTACTATATACTACTAATATATATAACTAATATATATGACTAATATCTATTACTATATATAATATTATTATATATTACTAATATATATTATTACATATTACTAATATACATTACTAAATATTACTAATATAGATAATATAATGTATCTATAATAAATATAATATAATAAATATATATAATATAAATATAACCAATATTATAATAATAAATACAGAACAAAAGTGATAGCAACAGTGGAAACCGGAACAGATATAAAGAAATATGAAAGAATAGAAGAAACAGATAAAAGAAAAAAAGAGAGAATAACAGAGAATGCCAGGGAACAATAGCTTCGATCCGACAGGCACACGATTCACCGACGAGACAAGATTCACAGAACACGAAGGAAAAATTGACGATGATGATGAAAACACGGTTGCTCGCGTTGGTAGAAAATCGTGTCCGGATATATCGGTATATCGATTACAAAACGAAGGGCGTTCGGTTCGGTTCCGGTATCCCGGGTCACCCGGTGCATAGACACGGCTAAACTTTCAGCGGGCCGTTAGCTCGTTCAGACCGTGTGTGTTCGCCGATCAATGGTGCCACCGAGTGCGGCAAGCACACGAATCGCAGGAGCGGGACACGGAAAAATCACGGTGATTATGCCGAGGATTACGTCGGTCGTTGACTCGAAGTCTTCCGGTAAATACGCCGGTGCTCGGAACGCACCGTTCGCGACCAATAAAATAATTCGTCCGGCTGTTCCGCGTGCGCTCGGACAACATCTTGATTGCCCGCCGCGGCAGTAAAACGCGGAACGGCCGGTGAAAAAAAAAATCACGAACCGCGGGGCAAGGTTCGCGGAAATCGCGTAGCAGCCGGAACCAGCCGTTTCGAGAAGCTCCGTCGCGTTTTTTTTCCACGGTTTTCGTCGCCGCGTCCGCGGACTCTTGTCAGGCTTAACAATGTCTCTCTAAGTGTCTCCCTAAATGTCTCTCTAATTGACGCCCGGATTGACCACAAATTATTCGAGCCTCGCGGTTTGTTTTTATAGTTATAAATTGGCCACAATTATAAAAACGATAATCGTATCTCCTCTTTCCAAATTGTCCATTTTAGGGGACAATCCGAGCGTCAGTAAGGGAGACATTACTGTAAGGCTTCTCGAAAGGTAGCAATTACATTTCGCGAGCTTCCGTCGAAGGCGGGATATAATCGAGTCGTCGTTCTCTCCGGTCTCGCATCAAAGGAAAAAACGAATTTAACGTGAAAACGGATTTACGGAGGATCGCGGAATTTAAGGATTCGCGTTCCGTCGGGCCGGCCCCCCCGTGATCTAGATTAATACGATTTCACCGCGGATTAAAGCGAGCAGCGCGCGCTTCAATTGTTTCGCGTCCGAGCTGCTCTCTAAGCCGTACATTATTAGTATTAATCAAACTCGCTGGAACTGGCGAGCGCTCGGAACTCTCCCGTAATCTCTTGAAGCCGAATTATCCTCGCAATTGTGGAATTAAGGCAACTCCGACGGTCTAGCCAATTCGTTTGCTCGCAACAAGTTTGCTGCGGAGCAACGGCAGCAGTCTAACGAAAGTCTACGACTACGTTCGACGACGACGGAGATACTATTCGTTGTTTAATTAATCGTTTCTGCAAGCTCGACTAATAAGAAACTTATTTTGTCATTTGCTGTCAACAATTGCTGTGGACAATTGACTTCGACAATTTTTAAATAATAAATGCGAGACCAGTCATTTTGATCGGTGATAATTCTGATATAATAGAAATATGTTAATTAATTATTAGACAATAAAAATTGTCAGCACCAATCGCGACAAGAGATAGAGTCAAATAATATCTAATAATAACAATAATAATAATATCTACTATCCTAGTAGGTATTCAATATTTTATATATATTTATTATATTAATAATTCCAATGCTTCTCTTGCTTTGTATAATAGCCATTCATTGTTATCATAAACGCGTAAAATCCGCTGTCTAACGATAACGAACGGCCTGCGGATTTTAGCGCAAAATGAAAATTTTCCAAGATGATCGCAAGAAACGGAGATGAAGTAAAAATAAACCGTTTCTCCGAATAATTTCGATAAGCTAAAAATAGCTTATCATAAAAATAGCTAAATATAAGCTAAAAATAGCTGCAGCAACGTTACCAAATTCTTCGTACGTCTTCACTATTTCATAGCTATTCACTGTTACGCTTTTAGCTACTCGCACTTTCACAGCCACTCATATGTTGCCATAAACGCGTAAAATCCGTGGTCTAAAGACTCGATGCGGTGCAACCGGAACGCATACGTTGCAAGGGTCGAGAGAAGCGTCGCAGGGCCAAATTTGCAACACGGTCGAACTTACCGAGGAGGAAAAATAACCGCGAGACCAGTGAAAGTCCGAGACGGTGGATTCCGGCCAATTAAATTCGTTCGTGATCGCGGCCAATCATCGTATCAGTCTTCTGCTTCCGCGACGTTGTAGGCTAATCTGCCCGAAATGAGTGGCATTAGGCCTGGACGCGCGATTTAGGCGGTAATCGTCGGACAGATGCGGATCGGGATCGCGAGCACGCGGCTCGCCCGGTTCCGCCGTTACGTCGCCGCGCGGCTCGTCTCCTTGTTCCACTTTGCACGAAAAAGAAAACAGCGAAATACTTTCACCCGGAGATGGGGGACCGCCTCGAGCTTCCTGGATGTCGCGTGTCTCGCGGTTTTCAGAACGTTATCATCAACGAGAGCCTCGTTACCTGCGCGAGCCCGTCCGTCGCTGCGACATATCCCGCAGAGACGCGGTGAAATCGAGAGTGAACCGGGCCTGACCGTTGCGCCGAGGGCGCCCCGCGATGCTCCCGAGGGCGACCCTGGGCTAAACGTGTCCGAGACATCCGCGCTTGCTTCGGATAGGCGTTGGTTCCGCTCCAAAATTGACTCCGGAACTGTTGGGACACCCTGTAGACAGGGCCCGGACTCTCAGCAATCACGGTGCTGCAAAAAGATCATAATTCAGAATTTTCTACGATTTTTACGGTAATCGGCGATCTTATGTTATCAATAGATTGCTGATTTTGTGCATTTGTTGTTAAAATTGCTAGATAATATTTCACCGGTCAGCTGTGGCGCCTTCTTTTCAGAGCGACGACGAGTATTCTCGTCGGACACAGCTAACCGGTTAAAAGATGTCAGAGAAACTCTGAAAATTTAACATTGTTCACGTATTATCTTTTTGTTCGTCATATTTCTAATTTACCGAATCGATTAGTCGACTCTTGTTCGCTGCGATTTTGATGAAGACAATGTTTATGTTGCACAAAGATCCGCGGTCCCAATCTTAAACCATTCTTGTAACAATTAACCGCAATAGAAACGTTTGTCTCCCGATTTACATTTAAAAAGTTCAACACCCACGGGCGCTGAAAGCGACGAGGCAAGTCTTGCCGTCCAACCGTTGGAAGATATTGAATAACAATTAATTGTCGTTTATATGTTAATGCGAGTCCGAGCAAAGAAATTTATTTAAACGATCGCCGGTGAAAGTATCTTCATAATTTCAATAATCGTCGTGGAAAGATCGTCGGACCGGTCTTAAAGATGTCCGTTGCGGGTCGTGCAAAGACGTTCAGGCCTAAAATGGACATCTTTAAGACGTCGCGCGCTAACTGGATTGTTAGAGAATATCGTCCAGAAGTCTTTTTTTCTCTCCGCCGTTGCACACATGCATGTATTACGGTGCGACAACGGTTCGAGACAGGTTGTATACCTTGTAAATTACGACTGGTCGAACTTCTCGGAAAAGGTAGCATCGCTGGACGTCGCGCCGCGGCTTGCTTGGCTGGCTGGCGTCAAGCCGGCAGTTCCGAGTGAAACCGCTCGGCGTAGTGCACGGGGAATTGGCGCGTGAACAGCGAGAACGCTCGATGAATTATTCGCGAAAACGGTGGTTCTGGGACGGGGGTGGTAACAGGGGGCTCTTTGGGAACACACGGCGCGGGTCACCGTGCGACCGTGCGCGCCTCGTCGATCATTTAGCCGCGCCATTACGCGGCGGTGCATCAATTAACCGTGCTCGGTCGCATGCAGACACGTTGCCGCGCACGGCTTACACCGTACGAAACGGCTCCGGCGCACGGACGGTACGCGCGCCGCGGCGTTAGCCCGATGATGAGAGAGAAAGGTTTCTGTGTCGGGGCAAACGGAGCCTGTGGGCAACACGACCGCGCGTATTCGTTCTGCACGGTGCAGCGGCGTCGCTATTGAGGTATCCGCCGCTCGCTCGTTGCACCGCGATGCACCTACGCGCGCAGTCCCGCGTCTCGTCCGCGCGATCCACCTCGATCCCCGTCGCGAATAAATCGCGCAAGGCTCGCCGTGTTTCTGCCTGCGATCGGCCGGCCGATTCAACAACGGTACACGTTCGGCTCGTACACAGGGTGTCCCGATTCTCCTCGGCCAGCGCTTTGCCCCGAATCTCTCCTACGATCGAAAAATCGGGCCGCGTCTTCCGGATGGATTCGGTCGAAACGACACCGTTGCTGCGATTAAATCCCGAGCTCCCTTCTATAAGTACAAAATGAAGTATATAATATAAGCGGTATATAATATAGGAAGTATGCATATAATACAATCCATAAGCGAGGGTTGCTGTAGGGCAAGTGTGGGTATCGCTGCGAACGCCCCAAATACTGCGGCATTTTATAAAAGCAATAATATCGAACATTTTATAGCGTTTAATCGTCTACAAATTAATCTCATAATTTTTTATACGTTTAATATTGATAATCTACGACGTACAAGTAACAGCAATCGCAGTCTTCATTCATTCATTGACTTTTGATATCCGGAAGCTTATGAAAACATTGAGTCTTATAAGATACTAGTAACGGCGGCTGTGAACGCTGATTCGAAAGGGATTTATAGTTCGACAATTAATAATAAACTATTCACTTTAGCGTCACTTTTGTATAGAGTAATCATTACTATGATAAAAAAGATTGACGTACACTGTCAGTCATCGTCTATCCTCAAATATTATGTACTAACACAGTATTTGGCGCATAGTATTTTACTATGTGTGTACATTGCTGCTTTACCGAATTTCGTATCTTAACCAATACAGCGCAGTTCTCGATGAGCCCGTGCCTCACACCCTTGATCGCGTGCTGAAAATGAATATTGAACATAATATATATATAATATCTTGATCGCAGAGTACCTATATATATACCTAATTCGTAAAATGCTACAGTGAGACTATCATCTCGATCCCTAAGAACTGTAGCTGTGTACACATTTAAAAAAAAAAATGACAAGTTGTCAATTCATCGGCGTGGAAGCTTCTATTTTCTCTGTCAAAGTTCACCTTCGTCGAGAAGCCGTAACAATACCTACACTTACCCAATCCGTACCAGTTCCTCTCGACACGCGGAAAGCGAAACAAACGAGCGCAAAGTTGGCTCGTTGCTCGCTACAGATACTTCTTCTCCGCGAAGTGCGCGTCGAACTAGCTCGTTGCTCGCTCGATCGGTGGGGGAAACGCCTCGATCGCGATGAAACAGAACGCGGTTTATTATTCTCGCGAGGGCGAATACCGTGTATCCGAAAATCTGCAAAACTTACGATTACGTGACTGACGTTGAATTGCCCGTTTTTCTCCGTGACGAGAGTACACTCGCAGCTAAAACAGTGAGCCTCTGTTCCGGGATGCGTCGTCAGCGCCAGAAACGATCGCGCCTAAAGCGACCGGCGAATGATTTTTGCCGTTAATTCCCGAGCGTGTAAATAAATAAATAATTAAATAAATAATAATAATATAATAAAAATAAAATAAATAAATAATTATATAAATAATAATAATAAATGTTCATTCCGCGCGAGGGAACGGTCTCCGGCGTTGACCCGTTGTAAAACCGAGAATTACCAGTGGGGTGGGGGGGAAGAGGATGATGACTGCTTCGAGGGCCGGAGCGATTCCGGTAATGGTTATAATCACGCCGGTAGCAGCGTCACCTTAGAAATCGAGACCGATCGGCGCGCCTAGCCTTGACCGTAATTCCGGCTCGCTGAAAAAGAATATATTTATGTAATTCAGCGTCGTGAGCAGCCGCCGCTGCGGATTCTTGTAATTAAGAGGCGGCATCGTCTCGCACCGCCGGAGAAAGGATTTCACTGTGATAAAAGACCGCGGAGGGACCGCGGCCGGAGGCTGGCCCGCCCGTCGGTTTTAGTGCGCCGCGCGGCCCGGTCTCACGGCCCGCAGAAACGGAGACCCCCCCCCCCCCCCCTCCGTCCCTCGGCCATCGACAATGCGACGAATAATTGATTCGCAGTTTCGCTGGTGCGACGGCCGGTCGACGCGCTCCCTGGCGCACCGTTGGGGGAGCATAATTTAATCACTTATGGATAATCGACGGTGTTAACATGGTCCGCGGGTACAAGACGAGAAAACAGCTTTCACCCGTCGTTACGGTTAACCTTCTTCTTTTACGCGATGCATCTCTCTATTGATATGATTAATCGGCTAGCAGCTTTCTTTTTTATGCACGACATGGAACCGTTATTAACCTGTCCGCCGGTTAAGTAAAAAAAAAAACAATCCGCCGCGTACGAGTCCGCGCGCCGTTTTAAACCCTTTGCGTTCGGCTGGTGTGACTCCGAGGCACCAAATTTGTTGCGTCGTGTACCAAGATGATTTTTATATCGCGACGAAGTTTAGATTTTTAAAACATCGTTGAAAGAGCAACAACTGTCGTGTAAGTTACAAGACTCAATTTGGTACGCATAAAATGCACTTTGTCGTATAAAATAAAAATGCTATATAAGTGAAAAAGATTATTTTGAATTTACAGTTAAAACAGCTTCGAGTGCAAAGGGTTAATTCGACGCACGGCGACCGCGGTTCTTGTTCCGCAACCGACCGGAAGCTGGTTCACAGGGGCCTAGAAATCGGTTAGGCGAATTGTAAATAAGCGGGGAACGTAAGAAAATTGCCGGTTAATCCACCGGGACGAGGATCTTGTACAAACGGCTCGTGAAATCGCCGGTGAAACATGTCGCGGCCTTATTTGTTTCTTTTGCTCGCCGCGCGGCCAGGCCAGAAAAACGGCAGAAAAACGCGGGAAAACGTGCTCCGCTGCTGGACGAGACGCCGATCGCTTTTACAGTCTCTGCGAGGTCGAACGACCTTGAAGGACCAAGCGAATATCGCCGACGACCGCTTTCGAGATATGTATTCTGCTCGGAGAATTCTCTGACGGGATCGTCGTCGTTATTTTAGACGTTTCGTCGTTTACAATGATCCTTGTATCACAACGTGATTTCCACGAGAAATTTTCTAGGCGAACATTGCTTTTATTCCAGCACGTAGTATCGCAGGTAACGTTAATCCATTGACTGCCACGCAAATTTAGCGCGTCTTGCCCTGGGTGCCACGGTTTTATTTTAAAGAAAAAACGTGAAGTTTTACAAAATATAATAATATTAAGTTACTGATATAATATTACGATGGCATTTACAGTACTTTTTTATTGATAATCAATAAAACTCTACGCTATTCTCTATAGTTCTCTACGCTATGTATATTTATATATTTATGTATATTTTTATTATATATATATTTTATTTTATGTATTATGTATATTTTTCATTCCTCCTTTCAAATAGTTCCGAACTCAAATAGCCATGTGTAGCCAGTCTAAACTTGCAGCACCCGCTACGAGATGTTAGCAGTCAGTAGTTAGCTCTCGTAGTTGGCAGTCAACGGGTTAAAGTGTGCTCGCGAGTCAACCTGATCGCGAATCGGCTCCGCGAGCAGCACCGGCCGCGCCGTTTGTCGTGGAAAAGGTGGTCGCCCTAGCGAAGAGGAAAAACGAAGAGAACGCGCATGTAATAACCGTAACGAACAATATAACCGTATTCGACTTTTCCGCACGAAAGCGAGTCCGCGAAGATCGCCGGCGAGACCGGAGCTGCATTTTCGTCGTGGCCGTTGGCTCGCCGAACGCTCGTTCATGCCAGAAATCGGTACATTTTCCTCGGACCGTGGCCGGCCGATGAATTTCTCTATATCCCTCTCTTTCACTGGCACAATTAACCTGGATTCATAAACATCGAAGAAACTTCGCGTCTTGGACGCTGATTCCGAGCCATGAAAAACACGAACATGCTTGCGAATGCGCGGCTTCGTTAGCATTTACAACAATAGTTACTACCTCTGGTTCGTAACTCGGAAGTGGAACGATTCGGCGAACAACGTACACACGTCAGAGCAGCTGAATGGGGGATAACGTTAAGATTCCGATTTCGGTTCGGACTTGTCTCACGTAATCCCGGATCGAATTCTAAAGACGAACTTGCGAAGCCAGTTTCCCGGCGAGCCTCTCGAACGATTTAACCCCTTAACGTGCACGCTCGAGTTAACTCGAGCGCGCTAAACTGGCCAAACTGTGCACACTCGAGATAATTCGACTGTTTTCTGCAATGTTATCAAAATCCAAAATTGCAATAAAAATTTCGATTATTTTTGTATTTTTGTTATTTTTTTGCCAAGACAACGTTCTAAAATGTGTTTTTTTACATTTAAAAAAATTGATTTTTTTTGGCCGGCCTTTTTAAAAAAAACTGTGCATTTTAAGGGGTTAATACCACCGGGAAGCCGGCGTTATTCCGGGGAGGATTGGTTTCCGATCGCGGCCGAAAAAGTCCGGCATTCGCATGGAAACCGGCTCGCAGGTTTTTTTTCCCGTCCGAACGTTCTGTCCGCGAGGCGCATTAATGGAATTACAGGACAACACACACGCAGCCAAGAGTAACGTTATCCCCGAGATACCTGGCTGGCTTTATCGTCGCGATGCGTGACGAACGTTCGTTTACGTGCGTTCCGTAAAGGAGCCTCTCGAGTAGTCCCTCTTCTTCCTGCGTTCCCTGTTCAGTGTCGTCCACCGACACCGAGAACCCGCCGTTGTGCCCGCCGCCGACAATGGAAAAATTGCGCCGGCCCGGCGGCCGGGTCTCGCCGGACCCGGCGAAACGATCCCCCAACTGGCGTGAACCGTGTTGCGCTTCTCGCCACCATTAACGCAGATCGCGATTATTTTCGTGACTCGGCGTGATTCAGTCGTTAAATCGTTAATCGCGGAACGCAGCCGCGAACCAACTTTCCAAGTTGTACAGAGAGGCGGTTTTTTCGACGGCCGGCGTTACCCGTGACCAAACGTCCGGCGACTCTTTTTCCTCTTAATTTGCTTCTTTCGCCGTTGACCGGCCCCCGCTCGTGAATATTCGAAGCATCGTTCGTTCGAAACCGTTCCATGTTGCGCCATTCCGTTGCAGGAACAACGCGAACCGCTTCTGGAAATCAAACAAATTTGTATCGCGTGTCGTTGTCGGGCCCCACCCCCCACCTCGCGGTACTCGTTCGAGAATATTCCCGACGCGATTCCCGGCGTATTTCGCCGATCGCGGAGAATAAAAACAACGAAATTCTACGCGTAATAAATTGGTCAGAATCCGCACGAAGAAGTTAACAACTCGTACTTGAGCCAACTCGAGCGTGCACCCGTGCACGCTTCGTTTCGCTAAAATAATAACGAAGATCTTTCGAGCCCCGTCACGGCGTAACCAGGAATTCCGTGCTCCCCTTTCCCTGTAGTTTTACCGAAAATTATGAAAATTCCTCCGGTCTTGTAACATCGGAGAAACTTCGTAGACACTGTTTATCGAAGTAGAAGTAGTTTCTATATAAACTTACCTTTTCACTCGCGATCGATATCATAACCTTTATTAATATCATAAACTTTTGAAGTTCGATTAATTAATATCTTAATCATAGATATTTTAATCTTAATATCTCGATCATTTGCGGCATTATCATCTGTTCTCTTCGTACACTTCATACCGTGTCGATGCAGTAAATTCTCCTGAACAGTTCTGTGCCCTTGGTTAACTTTCTTTTGCCGTATTTATGCCGTAATTAAGGCTCCTCGGCTGGCCTTATTCGGCGTTTAATGGACCAACGAACACTATCACCGCATAGCTGTAGCCGCCGGAACTAAATCAGTCGTATCGGGAAAATATCTTTAAAGGATATAGGATGATTTCTAGAAGTTTGAGGATTAAAATAATATCTTGCAAATACAACGGTGTTAGAAAAATAAGACCATTTATTCTTGCCAGTACAGAGAAAATTTAACATTTGTCACGCCTGCAAATAATTCTTGCCGAAAATACATACATGGAAAATGACATGAAATTTGTCAACTGAGAGATTAAAAACCAATTTGTAGCGGCAGGAATGCTCGGAAAATTCTCCTGCATTGATTTCATGGAAAAAAGTTTACGGTTACAAATACGTATACAAACAGATCATTCTAATCGGATTTTTGGTATCCGATATAACAAATATATCTTAAATATTAAAAATAGCGCCGTTCGTGACAAGTGGCGCCGCTCGTGGTGAAAACGGGTAGCTTCGTATGGGGTCCGTACAGCGCCAAATCACGCAGTGACAAAACTCTCAAACTGTTCGCCATATGACCGACATATGGTAATCATAGTGCAATAGATATTGCATTTTACAATTTTATCATCGCGAGATAAAGCAGCGCACTGCTATGATCCTTCCTCTTCCGAATGACTCAGATACCATCGACAAATATTTTTATATTTTATATAAGATTTTAAGTATTTTACAAATACTTGAGAAGCAATTCAGTATAGTTTTGCCGCGTCAGAATTTATGATATCGGTAATGTAGAACAAAAAATGTGACTAGATTGGTTAGATTGGTGCTTATGAGATGGCGCCTAAGTAGGAGGACCGTCGATGTGGAATCTAAGCAGATGCAAGCTTGGATTTTGGTAATGTCGGGTACTTATTCGTTCATCCGCAATATGCGTTTGTATATGTCTGTATATGTTCTTTAATATCTTTTTTAATATCTCTGTGCTCTTCTTTATGTTCCAGGGCTCTAACGCAGCTCCCTCACCCCAACAAGTAATGCGTGAACATTCAGAGTACTATCTTCTTTTTTACTACGTAAGGAATTATAATTGAACGGGTACAGTGACCAAGACATCGCCTGCAATCCTCATTTTTTTCCTGTTGGCCAAAGACACACAGCAATCACTGCGTATATCTTATTATGTATTAGTTAAGTAAGTCGTCGTTGTAAAATGATTGTAAAATGACATAAGAACTGTAATGTGTGGAAATAAAAGTACTATAAAACTCGATCCAAACGTCTTTTTATTTATACGTTTTCCTAAACCTACGCATTCCCTTCCCTATCATGCCAGCGAAAAAGTTTTAACGTCTGACTTTCCATTGATGTACACTACTTGCAAGTTGTATCAGGAGAACATGCAAGTAGGTATCTCGAATTCCTTTGTCTGGCTTGTGATTGACTTGTACTACTGAAATTTCGGAAAATCTCGAGTATCAGGAGAACATGATAATCTTCGAGGAGTGTATCCCGAAATTCTTTGGGTGGCTTGCAGTTGAGTTGTACTACCTGCGAGGAAATTTTTCGAAAATGTCTGCCGAAATTTCGAATTTTGTATCAGGAGAACATGATATGCGAGGAGGTACACTAAACACGATGTCTGGCTTGACGTTGAGTTGTACTACTTGCGAGGAAATTTTTCGAAAATGTCTGCCGAAATTTCGAATTTTGTATCAGGAGAACATGATACGCGAGGAGGTATTCTAAACACGATGCCTGGCTTGACGTTGAGTTGTACTACTTGCGAGGAAATTTTTCGAAAATGTCTGCCAAAATATCGAATTTTGTATCAGGAGAACATGATACGCGAGGAGGTATTCTAAACACGATGCCTGGCTTGACGTTGAGTTGTACTACTTGCGAGGAAATTTTTCGAAAATGCCTGCCAAAATATCGAATTTTGTATCAGGAGAACATGATACGCGAAGAGGTATTCTAAACACGATGTCTGGCTTGACGTTGAGTTGTACTACTTGCGAGGAAATTTTTCGAAAATGTCTGCCGAAATTTCGAATTTTGTATCAGGAGAACATGATATGCAAGGAGGTATTTCAAACACGATGTCTGGCTTGACGTTGAGTCGTACTACTTACGCGGAAATTTCTTGAAAATGTCTGCCGAAATTTCGAATTTTATATCAGGAGAACATGATACGCGAGGAGGTATCTCGTTTTGTCAAAATTTCAGTAGTACAAGTCAATCACAAGCCAGGCAAAGGATTTCGGAATACCTCCTCGAAGATTATCATGCTCTCCTGATACTTGATATCTTCCGAAACTTCAGTAGTACAGTAGTAGTGTGGCGGCTACTTCCAAAACTCGCCAGCAGATGGATACCTTATCCGCAACTACCTAATCCTATGTAAAAGACGTGGAAGGTTGAGAAGAGAAGGGAGGAATGGGAGAGTGGAAGGTAAAGAGGGGGAAATAGTAGGCGAAACAATATTTTTTATTCTTTTTAGAAATTCTAGCTTTGTTTGAAACATTATTTTGTATATTTATATACGTATATTATGTACAAGAATATGAAAATAATTAGTTATGACCTATGAGACAAAACGCTCAAACTGTTCGCCGAATGACCAACAATCGAATTTGGCTAACAGTTTGAGCGTTTCGCCACTGCACCAATCGGCGTTGTACGAACATCGAGCGGAGCTTCACTGTTTCTCCAACAGAGGCGCCACATATGCAGAATGCAGGGTCGAGCCCCGAATGTCAAAGACCCAACGACAGACTAACGGCATACAACGTCACACGGTTGATAACACGGTTTCCAATACATACAGACATATAAAATAACATGTACAATATGTTATATCGCCAAAGTTTGTAAACCTTGTAAATTTATTAACGTTGTAAAGCTCACAAGATGCAACGTCTGCACGGATCCTGAGTCTACGATTGAATTTCTACGTCGATATGACAGTCACGACGTGTCACAGAAGTTCATAAGATGATTTGTCTATTCTGTACCTCGTCTGCGCCTTTGCTTCGCCGAACTCCTGGATTTTCTATACACGCACTGTACACGTGCCGTGCTAGTATAGTACGTATAGTCTATGGTCGATGCTCTGAAAGTGTCACCGTTAGATGTCACTTACTTACGTTTTACCGCATAATTTGTTGTTCAATTAAATGTCAACTATTTCCCAACTTCTGCATAATTGTAGGGTTCGATGTCGTAGCGTAGAAACGTAATAAATCGCTTGCCAATCGTGACGCTTGTGTTCGATTCTAACTTCTCCAAATATTTAAAGTTTTATCCACGAGTACACCACCGATCTATATACCATAGAATATCGAATCATAGATAGGAATGCCGATTTCAATGGTGACTCTTGAACGGAAGAAGTAGGGCAGACGATTTTCGGTGAACAGTGGCGTGTCTGTCGTGGTGGAAACCTTTATGCATTCAAGAGAAACGATCCTTACCGGCCTTCGACTTCCTCTTCCCGTAACTGGATATAATGGCGTCCGGAGTAAGTCTTTCTCGTGGGGTTCGCACCGTGAAACATCGACGTCACGCTAAACCGACGAGAACATACGTTTCATAAAACAGACGGCCGAATCGAAAATGAAGTTAATGGAGTTACTATTTATTTCAGACTCTGTACACCTACCCAGAAAACTTCAGAGCCTACAAGGTACTGATCGCGGCTCAGTACTCCGGCGCTCAGGTCAAGATTGCAGATGACTTCGTTTTCGGTGAAACGAATAAATCCGAAGCCTTCTTGAAGAAATTCCCCCTGGGAAAGGTACGTTTCTTCATCGGTCGTAACACAGTCTCATTGTTTCTGCATGCATGTAACAATGTTCAAAAACCAGCTGGTATTAGCATTACAAATAAATTAACAAATAAAACGGAATTTTCTTAACGATTTTGGCGTTCCATTTGTCAGGTACCAGCGTTCGAAACAAACGATGGAAAATGTATCACAGAGAGCAATGCGATTGCTTATTATGGTAAAAAAGTCACAAATCAATATATTGTACTTGTCACAGAACGAGGGGATATCTAAATTAGATGTTATATTTTTTAGTGGCTAACAACCAGTTGAGGGGCAAGGACGATCTCGAACGTGCAGAAATCATTCAATGGTTTGGATTCGCGGATTCCGAGATTCTTCCAGCTAGTTGTGCATGGGTTTTCCCATTGCTTGGTATTATGCCTTACAATAAACAGGTAATGCATTAAATGTATTTAACGTTTTATCTTTCTTATTATTCCTCCTT
The DNA here is from genome assembly GCF_051020955.1 of Megalopta genalis. NCBI lineage: Eukaryota > Metazoa > Arthropoda > Insecta > Hymenoptera > Halictidae > Megalopta > Megalopta genalis. The sequence continues at coordinate 28,657,844 of NC_135014.1, read as the reverse complement.
CAAAGGCAAAACTAGTTCGATAACATAACTAATTTTGTAACTCAAGGAAGGTAAAGAAATGTTAGCAAGTATTGAAGTCATATATGGATTATGTCATATATGATTGTTTGAGATGCTTACAGATTCAAATTTAAGCCTGTAATTTACTTCGTTTTGTCGGGATTATGATTGTTCGATAATGCATATTCAATCTGAATTTCAGACTGTGGAACACGCCAAGGAAGACATAAAGAAAGCAATGACTGCCCTTAATTCTCATTTACTTACACGTACTTACTTGGTAGGAGAACGCTTGACTCTGGCTGACATTAGCGTAGCCATGACACTACTTCATTTATACCAGTATATATATGAACCCAACTTGCGTAAACCATACCAGAATGTAAATCGATGGTTCCAAACTGTAATTTACCAACCTGAATCTATGGCTGTAATTGGTGCCTTTAAATTGGCTGAGAAAACACTTGAATACAATCCAAAGAAGTTTGTAGAAACCCAAAGAAAAGTTAGTCACTATTGTTTTGTTTTCCTGAAAATAGCTATTTGTGTTAGCTATAGTTTTCACAAAGCAATTACTTGCCTTATTTTATAGACTTCTAAGAAGGAGAAAAAGGAGAAGGAATCCAAAAAGGAACCGAAAGAAGCTAAGGTAGCAGCCAAGAAGGAACCGGTAGAGGAATTAGATCCTACAGATGCTGCTTTGGCTGCTGAACCCAAGTCGACAAATCCTTTTGATACTTTGCCTAAAGGCACCTTTGATCTTGACGATTTCAAGAGATTTTATTCCAACGAAGACGAGGCAAAATCCATACCATACTTCTGGGAGAAGTTTGACCCAGAACACTACAGCATCTGGCTTGGTGAATATAAATTCAATAACGAATTAACAAAGGTACGGTAAAATATTTGGTGATAAATGGAATATTTAATATTTCGCGTTTATTTTAATTGATCTGTTTGTTTTCTGTAGGTTTTCATGTCTTGCAATTTAATCAGTGGTATGTATCAACGATTAGACAAAATGCGTAAGGCTGCATTCGCTAGCGCATGTTTATTCGGTACGGACAATAACAGTAGTATCAGTGGTATTTGGGTTTGGCGCGGACAAGAGCTCGCTTTTACGGTGAGTCTTGTGTTTCAGTGATGTTTTTTTATTCGTTTCTCGTCGCTATATATAGAAATACAATGCGACTAATCGTTTTGTTTTATACAGCTGTGTCCAGACTGGCAAGTAGATTATGAGTCATACAGTTGGACCAAGTTAGAGCCGAGTAAAGACGAAACAAAACAGTTGGTTCAACAATACTTCAGCTGGACTGGTACCGATAAAATGGGGCGTGAATTTAACCAGGGAAAAATTTTCAAGTAAACCTTTGCCCTATGCTTGCTATTAAACGGAACATTTTGTTCGCATGAAATAAACGTAAAAAAAATTGATCTAAGTACCATCGAACTTTACACAAAGAACCTTTAGAATCCTGTATCTAATAAGGTGTTTTTTTCTTTTTTCAAGAGAAAGAATGTTTTTTTCCGTAGGTCTGTATTGTTTGACACGACGCTTCTTTCAGTTGATATATTTTTCTGTAACCGTACTGTTCCTCAAGAGTGATATTTACACTTTATTTTATTACCGAATTAATCGTTACATTACACGAACGTAAAACGGGATCGCAACTTTGAAAAAATCGACTAAAAATAGAGTGATATTAACTTTGGTATGCGCATTTCTAGAAATTCGAATGTGTGTTAAATTATTTATTTTATAAATTGTTTAAAATTATGTCGTAACTATAGAAATACAATTGATTCGATAGACTTAAGAATCTTTATGCATTTGTTACTGGTTGGTTAATTAAAAAAAAAAAAGACAAAACCACATAAATATTTCAATTTGTAATTAAATATTAAGAAATATGAGATTATCATTGTTGTGTTGCTACATCATACCAAAATTCATTCTCCATACAATCTTGTGTGAAATTTCATTTTAAATATAACGCATATTTTTACAAAACTAAAGTTGTTGAATATTTAAATGATTCAAATAAAATTTATACATTCGTAAAGCTCTGTATGTTACCGCTTAAATATTGTTCATGGATATAAATTTGCACAATTCGCTATCATTTTATTTTTCTTCTGTGTAACAAATATTAATTACAACTATGAAATGTGTCGTTTTATTTGTACATATACGAATAGCTTAATCTTAATTCACAAGAGTAACTATATTAGAATCCTTTGGAATCCAGCCACCTTTTTATAAGGGCCACATAATCACCTCTAAATTTAATTATACCTGTTAATTCGTTTATACAGATACCAACATTTTTGCCAGTTGCATCTTGTAAATAGGTTTTTAATTCAGCTTCCAAGAGCCAAATATTACCCTGAATTTTTTTAAGTGTCGTTATCCTTCGCTCTCCTCTGAAGCCAATTTTAAGATAGACAGGCTGCATATAATTTTTTGTGCGTGGTACATAATATGGGTGATCCGTTGGTTTGGCTGTTGAATTTTTATAGATAACATTTCAATTAAGAGGCAATATATTAAACATTTGATTCTTTAATGTAACATAGACCTACCAGTAGGTGGATTCCAGTCAGATGCGTATTCTTTTTTCTCAAATGGAGGCAGGGGCACGAGCTTAGGTTTAAGTAAACATTCTACATACTCCCATTCTTTTGGATCCCTAGTCACCTCGTAATCCGTGAACTTTGAGGGATCTTCGTACACAGGGGAACTTCTGTACGTGCTCCATCTCTTTTGGATCTAGCAGTGAACACATTGATTATTCCCGTGTTATTATTACATAAATTCCTGTACACGCGTCTTTTAGGTTAACACGTGCAATCATGTGAAATGTCTTTAATAGAACCGTTTATTCGGTTAGAAAATTCGCAATCTTAATTGCACTGAAACAAGCGCCAATGTTTTCTCGATCTACGTTAAAATAATATGGCGTACAGTTTCCGTAGTATTGTTGGAAGTTCAACAATTCGATTTACGAAGCTTCCTTTAAGGTTGTCTTTAAGAGTTTCATTGAAAACGTTTACGTTGTAAAAATGAGTAATCAACGCGTGCGATGACTCGTTTGAAGAGGACAGCACACAAGCATCGCAATTACGGTGTGATCAAATGAAAAATTAATGGCTTAAACGTTCCGCGTAGCCTAGCCTAGCACGGCCCTTCGCTAGGTCGCCCGAAGGTATCTATTATGAAAACGCAACGGAGCTTGCTTATCGAGCACAAATAACGAGAGGCTACAGCAGAAAAACCGAAAAAATAGGGAGAACGGTATTATTACCTGAGCCGTGATCGGCGTGACATTGTTTAACGGTTCAAATTGTCGAGAGGATCGTAGAATAATCACGGAGAGTTTGGAACGTGCGAGGAGTCGAAGGGCGGCCATTTTGACTTCGGTAAATAAGGGTCGGTGGCCGCCATTGGTGCGCACGGGCGCGTCTTCCTTCTCGTTCTCGTGCCAGATCGAGGATTTCCGCGCGACGAGCTTGTATTCCCAGCATTTTCACTGTCTTGCGGGAAACTTGATCGCGGTCGGTCGCTCGCCCGATTGACGAACGCGTCGTCCAGCGGTCCTGAGTAACGTGAAAACCAACCGAACGGCTAACGGGCCTCCAGTTATCGCGAACACTGTATACCTCGAGGTAGCAAGTGCCGCGTTGCTCCGAATTTTCTCGGAAGATCGCCGCGCTGAAACGTGGCTCGGCCGGACCGTTTTTGGGCTGGCGACCTTGCACGAGCCTCCAGGAAGCTGTTTCCGCCGGGAACACCAGCCCCTGCGAGCTCCGAAGGGGTGAGATTCTCGGTGAGAATAACAAGAGAGGGAATTACCGCGAACGAACTATGGACCTGGGAGAGGTCGCGTGTTCCACCGTCAGGTGGCGGTAGCCTGAAAACAGTGGGACAGCGTATAAGAGACAGACACCCTGCAACGGGACTGTGTGTTTTTCACGGGATTGTTTTCCGCGTTTTCCCGCAAGCACCGTGCTCCCCGACGGTGATTTCTCGGCCGAGAGGTGAGTACACAAGGTCGACCGAATCACCGGACCCAAAATCGGCCCGAGAACGGCCGGCCGTGGCCCCACTAAACCTCGGAAATCTCGAATCGGGTCCGACCTTTTGTTTATTCGTGGCGATTTTTTCGCGACGATTCGTCCCGTGATTTTCGACGGTTCTCGCCCGTTCACCCCCGGATTTCCTCTCTCGGCAGTTAACCCGCGTTCTAAGCTTTCTTGTGAGCAACGATTTACCGTGATCCCAGCCACGATCGTCGAGATATCGCGATTAATATTTCGAAGCGATTCCCCCGACCTGAGAGAGAAGAGAGGCGCTCGCCGTGTGTATCCGTGTAAATGCAAAGTTTGTCACGTAATTTTTCTGACCGCCAGGGCCGCATCTATCAACCCCACTATTCCGGCCGGCCGATCGCCTACTCGCACCCAAAGACGAATAATGTAGTTTCTCTGCTTGGCGTTTGTTCTCGATTTCTTCCTGTCTCGCTTATAAGAGGAAAGGTATTATTTTTATTCGATTATTATTTTTCGTTTCGCCACGCATACGTGTCCCTCCGATTATTACTTCAGTTTCATTAGTTTATTATGTGTCTCTGTGAAGACAAACATTATAACATGTTTTTAAGAGAAGTACATGGTATTTCAAATTATTCGACTAGTATCCGAACATTTTGTTCACGAGAAAATTATTAAACTTACTTTTTTACTTATTAAACTTACTTACTATATATAACAATATTTTTCCTTCGACTGATAATCAGCTAGCATGTTATAAATGAAATTGCAGGAGCCCAATGTGGGTGGAAGTGAGATGGCATCCAGGGAAAAGAAACCCTTAGCGCCTTCCAAAGCAAAACAGAAGGCGAACAATGAAAGTGGTTTGTCGTCAAATGAAATTAAAAGCAGAAAGGGTAAGACATTGTCGAATCTGAAGCAACAGCAACTAGCACGCGATATCTTGGAGGCTGTGGCTACGGGCAGTCAGCTTCCTCCGAAATTAGAGGCGAGCCTGCCACGTAAGAAGGTCCTAAGGAATCTAAAGCGTAAGCAGAAGTTGAGAGTAGCGAAAGCGAATCTCATCAAGTCCAAAGTTCCGAGGAAGGTGGCAAACAGAAATTTATGCAGACTAACATCCGACGTCAAGAAAAGCGTGAGAACGAAAAGAGTGAAACTGTCAGAAGAGAGCGGTGCTAAGACGTTTGATAATAATTCAAAGGTTTTAGAACAGCAAATAAACGATATAGATATCGAAGGTACAGGGACGGAACCGATTAATAGAAGTGCCAAGAATAATCTCAGGACCAAAAAGACCAAATTTGTAACAAAAAGTAGTGAAGAAATAGAAAACGAGGATACTCAAGATAAAGACACAGATTCCATTGCTGGATCCAGCAGCAAGAATAGTCCGAAATTGAACAGAAAGGGAAAAGGTTTGGAAAGTCCAGATCCTTTGACAAAAAGCGTTAAATCGTCGAAATTCCCTGGATTCAAAAGAAACACTATCAGAGATAAGGACAGTTGCTCCAAGAACACAGAAGGAGATATCAAAAGTACGAAAGGAAGGAAGAGTAACAGTAAAGATACGGATTGTGGAAAGGTATCCAACGTTGACACAAAATATTCGAAATCACTTCTGGAGGCTAAAAGTTCCATAGATCTTACCATCGACGAGGTAATAGCTTCGATGTTGAGCGATTCGGAAATAGATAGTCAACAAGGAGTAACAGAGAAAATCGAAGGAAAAGTAACAAGAAGTCGGAAAATGCTGGTAGAGGACAACATAGTTTCCGACATTGAAATTAAGAAAGAACCGGACAGAGAAGAGGCCAAAAGTATATCAGATGGAGAAAATTTAGGTACAGATACTTTTCAAAATGCGATTCAATTGCGGAAACGGTCGAACACGTTGATAGGTCAAAGGAGTTTAAGGAATGGTAAACTACGGCAATCGGACTCCGGTTTATCCTCCGATCTGGATCAAAAGAGACGTCGTAGATTAAACTCGGATGATCCTGGTAATTCCGAAGTTATGGTAGATAACATTACGGATAGCAATTTAGACACAGAGTCTTGCTTTTCAGAGTCTAGCGGCAGCGATCCTCAAACGATTCTCCCGACAGCCAAAGATGAGGCCTCTTTGAAGCAGGAACTGCTGAAGAATTGCGACGACAGTTCCCAGAACGGATCGGAAACAGAGAACAATAATAACAGTGATCGAGTAGATAGAGTTAGTGAGATAGGACCCACTCTCCGCTCAAAAACTAAAGCCAAAAGTACAGAGGTCGATGTGAAAAATGACAATATTAAAGCAGATTATACGAGAATAGCACCTAAGAGTACAGAAGCGCAGGAAGACGTAAAGAAAGTAAGCAATTTAGATCATGTTAGGAAGGATAATATTTTAGCAAAGTTCGCGGACAAGTCCAAAAGCCGACGGAGTAGTTTAAACATAGATATGAAGAAGACGGTTAACTCTTTTTATAGTACAGAGAAATCCGACGGGAATCCGAAATCCCAGATCGATCAAATGATAGAGAACATCAAGCTGACTATCGCCAAGTCGATTGAGAACAAGATATTCGGACCGGAGAAGGGTCTTGGATTGAGCAAGAATTTTGAGGTACCAAAAATCGAAGAAATCGTTGCCCCGTTGAGCGCGGAGTCCCAGAAGCTGGGGCTCGAGGAGAATACGGATGAAGACAAATCAGCTAATACGAAAAACGAGATGAAATCAGACAACTCCGAAACAAATTCGGTACCAAAAGTGGCTGATACTGCCAAAGAAATTGAGAAACTAGTCATGGGTGATATTGAGCCGGCAGAAACTCATTCACAAAACATCCAAGAAAGCGAGTCCCACGAGACCGACGAGAACAACAGCATGCACAACAACAACATCAACAACAACGCTTCCGAGTCTGTACAAGTCACGGAGAACAGTACCGAGAATAGTTGCAAAGCTGTGGAGCAGCATGGCCAATCGAACGAGGACTCTGCCACGAGTGAGGAGCCCGAGAAATGTTTGGAACAAACGGACGATCAGACGACAAAGACACTGGAGGACGCTAAGAAAACGGTCGGCGTTAGAAAATCGCCCAGGATAAGCGACAAAGGTTCTCCGGATGGTAGCGAGTCTAAGAAGCTGGGAAAAGTGGCAAACGGCAAACCGGTTCAAAAGCCAGACCACAGCGATGAACTCCTACGAGAGGATTCATCTAAATCTGCTTCTGAAAAGACTGTCTCGAACGAGGTGCAAGCAAAAGAGGTCTCAGAGTCTTCTAAGCCTTCCGACGTATCTGTTTCCCCCGAGGCGACGAGCAACAGCATCGAAGATGTGGTCGCGCAGCTTCAAGAAAGTATACAGGAAGAGGAAGATAAATCAAACGAGACCGTTCAGAACGAACCTGAGAATTTTGCGAACATTTCCGTAAATTCGGAGGAAGGAGAAACATTGGAGAGTATTTCGAAGGAAGTAGAGAGACTAGTGGCAAGAGATCAGCCAAGCAATCAGCAGGAAACGGACACAGGGAGCGTACAAGATGAAGAAGAGTTGAGTGTCAAAGACACGGCCGAGTCGTCCTCCGCGCCTCAGACAGTATCGAGCGTCAGCGAAGAGGAAGCAACTGTAAATAACATAGTCGCCGAATTGGAGGACGAAAGTATCGTGCAAGAGACACCTGCTGAGGCAACAGAGAATGCCAAAGAAGCTGAAGCACCGACTGTAGATGAGCAGGACACGAAATCCGATAGGAATAATTGTCACGTACCGGAGAACCTTAGCTCGTGTTCAGATTCGAAATCTGAAATCTCTGATGTAATCTCCAAAGATACTCCAATTCCCGTTCAAGATAGTAAAACGGAAGATGAGCACGACAATATGGAGAACGAGAAATGCAAAGAGGACAGCGCGTGCAATGATGCAGCAGCGAGCAGTCCAACCTGCGAGACGGTGGAAAAGGGAGAAGATACGAATAAGAATCCGGAGCAACAGGTTGTATCGCCGGTTGCGGAGAATCCAGGCGAGAAGACGGTCCAGGAAAACGCAACCGAGGAGCAGAAATCTAGCGGCGAGGAGAAGAAGAGGGTGTTGAGGGCTCGGGACAAGGCGAAGAAAACTGAAAAAGGGCAGACATCGTCGAGCAAGGAGCGCAATGACAATCCCAAGGGGAAAACTGACGAGGACAATGTCCAGAAGAAACAGAGTGGGCCGCAGAACGACGCCGAGGAAGACTTGGCAGAGGAAAAAATGGAAAACCCACCGACTAACGTAGAAGATCCCGAAGAGAGCCAGAACAACGATGATCCGGAGGCTAACGAGCTGGACCGTCAAGCCCGCACACGTCGCAGCAGAGATTCGAAGAAACGAAAGGACGACTCGGTTTCTCTGAAGAGCAAAAGATCGAAGCGGGAGTTGCGAAGATCTGATCAACAGAACAAGGAGGAAACTCTGCTGGACAACGAGGTGGCCAAGATCAACGAGAACAACCGATCGTTCTTGAACAACAAGTACGGCGCCGGGACGGAATGCGCCACCAACTTCAGAGGATTCTCCGAGGGAGGTAGAGGAAGCCTGGAGAAACGCGAGGACATCGCGGACAGTGCGCGCAGCAAATCGGAGAACGACCTTGTAATCGCGAAGGAGCCTGAAGTTAATTGCGACGACAGATTGTCTAGGAATCTGGCGCAAAACCATGTGGCGAAGCAAGAGCAGAAGATCGATATGCTCGATGCGCAACAGGACAAGTCTGCGAAGACGCCGGAAACATCGCAGAAGGACTCGGACGAGACGTCCACGTCTGGTGAGTCGTCTAGCAGTATGAACGTCAAGATTCTCGAGACACCTGAAGACAAGGCGAAAAAGGAATCCATCCTGCGGTTACTGGGCCTCGAATCGCTGGAGAAAGCTGCGGAGAGGATGAACCATCAGAAGGCCAAGAAGGAGCAATATACCGGTACCTTGAAGACCGTAATTAGGGTGCAGAAGGAGAAGGAAAGGGACAAAAGACGGTCCAGGTCACCGTTGAAAATGGTGTTGAAGCAGGGTCGCGGAGACGGCGAAGGCGATTCACCAGAGTTCTACACCATTCAAAAGGAGGTACACGTCAATTATGATGAATCGATGTTACGAATTTGCCGAGGCAGGAGTCTCTTTACTAAATATTCTTCTTTCGTTTTCAGTTTGGAACCAGTGGTTTGGGCGATAGCAGCTCTGGTGCGAACCGAAAGTTCTCTACTAACCACAGACACTCTTGCGGTAATCCTGGTTGCGGGAATAACTACATTCTTAATCGTTCCCCTGTCCTCTCTGCTTTATTAAACAAACACGTGTCCTCGAACCCTGTTCAAGCTACCCCCTAGAATCGCGGAGAGAATTGCTTGAACCTGGATGCTGGATGAACTCGCTCGAGGTTCCATCCTTGCACTTTGCGTCAAGCAGTTTTTATTCCTCGCCAGCCCTGCAAATCATGTTCATAACAGTTCTTTTTTTTTCGTTTAAATAACAAGCATGCCACCTAGTGCTACTGCTTCGAAGATTAAACTGATTCATTTTGTTAACCCTCCAGTCACCTCCCAAATAAAATTGATCACACATTGCCGGATAAAATAACATCGATATCTCTCGGTTCTGCCCACGATCCGAGAGTTTCGGAACGGGCTGTACGTAATCGTCGATCCTTTTTATCGCTACAGATGAAGACAACGAGGACGCTGCCCCGAAGGATCGCCAGTCTCTTGTGATTCCAGAGAAGTCCTCTTCGTTCTCTATTCATCCGGGGCGCCTTTGCGCGGACGTCTGCTGCTATTGCTTCGGGAAGTTCGGATCCTTGGACACACCAATGCATCTAGCTCAAATGAAGTCGGACGAGAGACGCAAGAAGATTCTGAATATCGAAAGACACCTTACCAAGGACTCTTGCTTGTGCGATGCGTGTTACCGCCATGTCGACAGAAAGGTACATCTTCTTTTCCATTCGCCGCCCCATTTATCAATTCACTTTCTCATCTTGCAGAGGCATGGCCGAGCTATCTCCGATTTTTGGACTATGAAACTTTGCATAGTTGTCCAAGACAAACAATCTGCCCCTGCGGAATGAAAGCGAGATTAGTCTTCGCTAGAATCGTTGCTAATTTAGATTACTGTTCACAGGCGAACACGAGTCCGACGAATATGCAAACAAAGCCGCAGAAGCAACACCGACAGCTAATGGTGTCCAAGTGTTCGGCGCGCGAATGCAGAGATGCTGCGAGACATCACGTGAAACGCCGCTGGTTGTTGAAGATAAAGGCCGGTTTGCAAAAGCAGGTGAATTCATGCTTTCGACAAGTAACATTTTCTTCGACGCATACAAATTGCTATACATTTAAACGAATTCTCTGCTATTATCCACAGGTGGATATCGATTGGGAATCCAGCCAGCATACGTCTATGTCGTTTTGCGTCGGGCATTACTCGAAGATAGAGCGATTCTTGACCTGTGCACTATGCAAACGACGGCTAGCGAGAAACTATACTCATCAGCTGGCAAACGCGGAGACGGAGGAGCTAAACCAACGGCTAGGACAACAGGGTGTTCCTGTTGTGCTAGCCGCTGGCACCTTCGTCTGCAAGCTGTGCCGTTATTTCACGCAGCTCCAGCTCAAGTACAAGGACATCGAGAACATGAATATGAGCCATCGGTCCTTTTTCAAGAATTATCGCAAGAGGTACGATCACGCGTGGTTACCTAGAATCGAGATAAATGTAAGATGACAGGAATATGTTAATTGCACACCCGATATTCCCGTTTAGAATTCTACACTACCACGACATCAAGGTATTGGACAACGAGGACGACGAAATGTCGTCGCAGAATCAGTCCAAGGACAAGGAGAAGCGTAAGAAGAACAAGTGTACCGCAGGACCGTCGAAGAGCGGACTCGCTAAGTTTACGGATGTCGCGGGCCCCTCCTCCGCGGAGAAGTCGATACCCGAGCTGAACAAGGTCGAGGGGGCTATTTCCGAGACGGACAACGAGAATCGTGCGACGAAAACGAACTCGACGGACGACGGTATCGTGCCCGGTGTCGTGCAGTTCCTCGGCCTCGAGAGCACGGTGGAAAAGCTGAAGAAACGCAAACTGCTCGAGATGCATCCGTACAACGCATCGGACGCAACGATACCCTGCGAGAACCCGAACGAGGTAGTGGAGATTCTCGCGATGGACAAAGAGGTGACTCTAACCAGATTGCCAAAGAGACCGAGGACGAACAATGACATCACGCCCGTGGTACAGCGACTGGGTGCCAATCCTTCGATCAGTGTGCGCACCTTGTTCCCCGGCGAAGAGGAGATGAACCTTCACGCGAACATCGAGTTCGCGAACGTGCGGGAGATCACTCCTCAGGGCTGGGAGAAGTGCGCCACCATGATACAATATGACCGGGACACCAAGCTGCTCTGGCAGGAGTTGCAGAGACCGTACGGGAACCAGAGCTCGTTCCTCAGACATCTGATACTATTAGAAAAATATTACAGGTCCGGCGACCTGGTGTTGGCTCCGAACGCTTCCCGGAACGCGATCAACTACTCGACGTCTGTTCAGAACAGACTGATATCCTACGAAGGTCCGGAGAAGATGGACGAGCCGATCATGGAGCCGATCGCCTCAGAGTATCACAACTCGCGACGCCTCAGCGGCGGTTACGTGCTCGAGAGGGATCGATTGGCTATGCCCGGGACGAGCAACATGAAGACCGCCACGACGACCACGACGACCTCGCAAGGATCGAAAGGTAGTCCGTCGCGAGTTCTCAAGCTGAATCCCGGCGTGTCGATCATCAAGAAACCGCCGCCGAATTTGCAACGATTGAACCTGCCGTCCACTAGCAACGCGACGAACGGAAACGTCAAACGAAAAGACGGCCAAAAGCCGGCGCCGGCCTCGTCCGGGGGCGGCAAGGTGTTTCAGCTGAGCGAGCCGGAGTACAAGCGTCTGCAGACGCTGAAGAAGCAAAAGCAAATGCTCACGGAGAAGTCGATGAACCCCGGGGCCGGAACCGGCGTCGCGGCTGGCACGAGTTCCTCCTCGCCACCGAACCTGAAGTCGACGACGCAGTACCAGAAGGCGCAGCAGCTCGCCGCACACACCCAGTTCCAGAAACACCTGAGGATGCAGCAGGAGATGCTGAGCCGGCAGAGCAGAGGCGACTTCGAGCCGTTGATCTGCGACGTCCGCTCGTTGGCGAACGAGAATAGCCCGACGCAGAATCTGTTGCACAACCTGAACCTGCCGAAGTCGATACAGGTCACCACCAAGTCGTCCAACCAGATCCCGATATTGCCGAAGATCCCGAAGTCGTTGACGGTAATACCGCAGACCGTCACCAGACCCGCCGACAAATGAGACAGAGACTCGAGGAATGACAATGAGAGACAAGGCGCCGCGGCGGATGCTCGAGATTCGCTAGACAGAAGGGACAGTAAGTAGTTAGATACGTTATATCATTAGACGAGAAAGAGAGAAAAGTGTGGAGGGCGGGGATCCGATATCCGGGCCGAGCCGTGAAATCGGCTCGACTCGAAGGCGTTTAATTAAACGGCGCTCAATCACGTTCCGGAACACGGATGGAAACCGCCCGCACGATGGAACGCGAGACAATATCTGCCTTAATCGAGCGTATCGTTTGTCCACTGCGCTCGGAAAGCTCAAAAAACCTACGACGCGCGCGTCGCGAGGCGCGTCGTCGATCGAATATTTCGGTCGGCGACCAGGGCCCCGCGCGTTCGTTTATATAGATAGAAATATAGGAAATAATGAAACGGAAAAGATAAAAAGAAAAGTACGGATATCACGAACGTTAGAGGATACTCGGAAAGACGCTAACGGAGATTTAATTACACTAACCAACCAAAGCATCGACCTGTGTATATGTGAAAAGTAGACGGAGAAATATGAGAGGAACGGAAAAACAAGTTTAACGAAATGGGAATCATGTTCAGGTAAAGAGAGAAAGAAAGATGTATATGTATGTATAGAAGTGCATATACGTTGCATACAGGCATGCATGTGCGTGCGTGCGTGCGTGTGTGTGTGTGTGTGTGTAAATTCGTTTCCGGAGGCGGATGGAAGTGCCTAAAAATGTGTCGCGAGATGAAGACGTTAATTTTTGATGACAGAGAGTATAACGTTGAACGGATTCGAAACACGGTATGCACGCCTATATGTATATACATATATATATATATATACGCATGTATACGTATATGTACAGTTGATAATACATATGCATATATTGTATATTGAGACAAAGTAATAACGGGAATGACGAGAGGGTGTACGGAGGATTTTCCGATGGAGGGAAGCGCGGGCGGAGAGGGAGAGAAAAGAAATTATGTGGACGGTAAGAGTAAAAGGAGACCGGAAGCTCCGGGCGCTTCCGGCCGTCTCGTTTCCTCACTCGATCCGAGAGGGTTCCTCCTCCTTAGATCAAACCTACCGATAGAAATATTAATAAAAGATATATACATATGTATGAAATTCCCTCGAGTGACGAAGCTGATCTATTTGCCTTTCTGTTATCAGTACTCGGGTACTCACTGCTAGACATATCGTTGTTCCACGTTCTTCGGGAGAGAATGATGATGAGAGAGAGAGAGAGAGAGAGAGGGAGTGAGTGAACGAGAAAGAAAGAGAGCAAGAGAAAGTGATCGCAGGATGCGGGAAGAGAAAGAGGTCGAAGAACGATCAGTGGAAATCGGTGGTTCGTTCCTTTTGTCGAAGGCGTCCGAGGAGAAAAAGTCGAGCATACACGCGTCAGTATGTTTCATCATGGCACCGGATGTCTCGGTTGGCTCGCACTCGCCTTGAACCGTACGTTGCTCCCGGCCGTACAGGTACGCGGCTATAGGGACGGCGGAAAATTAGAAAAAGGAGCAGTTTCGAAGCCGAGTCGTTAATTAATAATCGAACCGCCGCCGCCGATCTGTTAACCGGGCGAATCTGTGTCGAGGGAATCGCGTGTACTCTACCCCTTTAGCGCCGCGAGTCAGAGTTACGAACAACAGGACGTTGCTCGCGGGGGATACACCGTGCTCTGTGAAACCGACAAGACGCCATCGACTATCTCGTGATTAAACGTGATTAAAATTTAGCTTAAATATAGGTCGAACGTGGAGGTATCTTTTGATAATCGAAGAAGGGCGGGGAACGTTCGACGATTAAACGATGAAGTCTGATGGAAAGGGACGAGTTGGCTCGTCTTCCCCGATCAACAGGTTGAAACGTGTTCGAAATCGGTGAGAGACGAAGAAAAACGACGACGATCTCTTCTTGTTAGTGCAAAGTTCTTTAGCGAATGTTAGCGAAAGTTTAGCGAATGAAAAATGCGATCGATTTTCTATACGGTCGGGAGGGGTTGAGAGATCGCTTCGAATCGTGCGCGGCGAACGAGACAACCGGTGCATCCTGTTTCGTCATTGATATACATATATATATATATATACATACATACATATACATATATGTGTATATATATTTTGTCTACCTGAGAGAACATTTGAGAGGTATAAACGGAGCGTTGTCTGTCGCGGCGCTCCACGGGGATACAATTGTACATTAGAAACAGAAAAATATATATTTTGGCCTGCTCGCCAGAGGAGCGCGTAACGACGTCTTGTAATTAATTCTAATCGAAACGAGGAGACAAAGTAGCGCGGGCAATTGTTGGACGAGCGGAGTTACGGATAAGTGTTGATTGTGCGAAATGGTAAATACACTGAGATAGGTGTAGATCTATGCCCCGAGCTTATTTATTACGTTAACTGCACATATATGCGTGTGTATATGTACATGTATAAATATATACAATATATATGCATACACCTATGTGTATATAAATACATATTGTATATGTACTACGTATGTGCATCTAGACACGTATGCCTGTGTATGTGTATACGTATGTATATGTACATATATATACGTTTCTATTGCATTGTATATAACTTGATAATTATTTTCTAGTTGATAACCGATGATGATTATTATTAATATTATAATTATTATTATTAATATTATTATTATTATTATTATTAATATTATTATTTCATTAATTCGATTGCTATACACGCCACGAACGTATTCGCTCGTGCAGGATTCCTTTATTGATCGTGTATATCACAATTTATAGATCGCGAATGAGAAGAGTGCAAAAGAGGAGGAGAGAGAGAGAGAGAGAGAGAGAGAGAGAGAGTGCGTGAGGTTTTGAGATTTCTTTTCGTCCGGACGGATACGCGTCCACGTTTTTTTTTCTTTTCTTTTCCTCTCCTCTATACAAACTTCTTCTTCTTCGTTTTTACATTGTCGCCACGTGAAGATCGGCGAGAAAATCGCGAACGGCATCGATGACGGCTCGATATTTATCGAGCCTCGTCCTGAGTTCTATTATTCATTCGATCGTGTTTGTCTTATCGTTTAGAATCTACTGCCTTAATGAAAGTGACTAGCGTCGTTATTATACCGATATTGTAAATAGCTCGAGAATGATTTTACATGATGAAACGAACAATCTAATCTTAAGGAATATTATGTAAATTACCTCGTTACGCGGAAATTCGAAGACACGGGAGAAACAGGAACAAGCAACGAAACGGAAGGGGACGCGGTCGGTTCTACCGATCGGTCCCGTTAGAGGACTACGGGAGACAATGACTCGTTTCTTGATGGAGGGGAAAGGAGAAAGAATTAGAGAGAGAGAGAGAAAGCGAGCGAGCGAGCGAGAGAGAGAGAGAGAGGATATTTTCGCTTTTGAACCGATCGAGTAGTCTGTCCCACCAAAACTGCCTTCAGTATTGAAAAGTGTCGAGCGCTCGAAGATATTTTCTCTTCCGTTTCTTTCGTTTGATTTCTACTCCTATTTTTCTTTTCTTTTTTTTTGTATCTATACCGTCCTAATCGCAGGACCAGCAGCGTTTCGAAAACACCGGGGAAAAAAACGAAACTCGTAGAACGGAAAATCTGCGAATCGAGAAACGATGATGCTGCTGCTGCTGCTGCTGCTGCTCTTTTGGTTCAACCGTTTTGCACTGGTTACGCGTTCACGGGGACTTTATTCCGCCTCGCATGTTCATTCCCGAACGCGATCGGTTCAAAAGGGTTAGGATGGATGTCCGGCTGTTTTTCGATTCGAAAAGATGTCTAATGTCGGCTGTGTCGAGCTAGAAGATAGAGGGGGTTAGGTTTGTAGCGTAGCTTTCGAAGTAAACAAGAAACTTTTATCGATCGCGAAATTTCATTCATCCAATTGTTCGTACGATCGTGCGCGATCGTTTCTTCTTTTCTTTCTTTTTTTTTTCGTGTCGAAACTGTTCACGGCTTCCCGATCTCTGCGCCACGTACGCGCGTCACGTGCAGTATCCGCCGATGATCGTTCGACAAGCCCCGCGCGGAGAGCCTCTGCTTCGCGAAGCAGCATGGCCACCACCGGCGGCGCCGGCACAGCCGTAAGAACACCCGAGAAATTTCTTTCGATCGCGTACACACCTGCACCGTAATCGCGCGTCACCTGTTGTTCCCCATCGCGTTTATTCAACGATATCGGACGAGACCCATTGAAGAAAAAAAAGAAACGGCCACGTTGCCGGCTCCAGGAAGATCATTGACGGATACTGTTGTTTCTCTTCGAGGACCCGTTAAACCACGTGATTGTTTTGTAGCGACTCGCACGAACGAAAACAATCCTATGAACATTTTTTGCTACGATATGCACGGAAACACAACGTAGATTTATAACGAAGATCGATAAGAAAAGAAAATGGGTGAAAATCAGTGGACGACCAAGTCCAACGCCACCGACGAGTTAACTCGTGCTCTCCTAGGTTAATAGGTTAACAACTAATTTCGTCGGAGAAACAGAAAGAGAGAGAGAGTCCGACGACACGCTCTCGAGTACGGTCGGTCTTCGCAATTCCGACGATCGTATTGTATCGTAGCGCGACGGTTCTTAGTCGTCCGAAGATTTTAGGAACAAGTTTCTCGTATTTGGAGTGAAACACGCGTTGATCCTACGGCGCGCGCGGCCTTCGGATTTTTCGCGAGGCTAGCAGAATGTACAGGGTGGACTAGAAAAAAAGTCGGGCATAGTTTCGCTGGAATTGTTTTCATCCTGCGCAACGAAACGATCGGCGGCAGCAGCGTGACTCTTTCGACCGGAGTCGGTCAGTTTTCGGTTTCTCAGCCGGAACGAAAGAGATTGTCCGTCGATTGTTTCGTGCAACGACGTCCGAGCAGCGCGAATCGATCTCGATTATCCGATTATTATTATTATCTCGAATATCGTCCGTTGTTATACGTCGATCGGACGAATACTCGTTGGAATATTCATCGTGAAAAAAATCGTTCGGTCCTTCGCGGTCCAGAAGTTATTCGGACCACCGTGTGGAAGAAGAACGTCTTATACACGGTGACCCGAATTTGGAGACCGAAAGACTTCGTGTCAACCCTAAGCATTCTATCGGCAGGAGAACTTCGTTTCCTGTCGCCGACGCGAAAATTCGACAATCGAAATCGATCTTGAATCGAACGGATCGTCGTTGCACGATGCTTCCGGCGATCGATCGTTTCTCGAAAGAGAGACCGGTACGGTGCCGTGGGGAGGAGCGATGGTTTTCGAAAGTCGAGAAACAGCACACGAGACGGCGGCGTGTCCGTGAAACGAAGTACGCAGCGAAGAGAACCAAGCAAGCGACTTCGTGCTCGCTCGTGTAATCTAATCTGGAAAACGTTCACGTGGCGACACGTAAAAAAAAAAGCGTACGTACACACAGAGACACGGAGAGAGAGAGAGAGATACACACGTGTACACGAACACGCGACGGACACGGATACTGTTTGGTAGCTGCGCATCCACGTTGGGAGCGCACGTACGCGTGAACGATAGGAAAGAATGCTGGCGTGGGGTATTATATGTATAATAAAGGTATATATATACATATAAATAAATAAATATATATATATTTATATATATTATTTATATATATATGTATATATAATACTGGACGTTATGAGTGTGTACAGGTATGCATACATGTATACGCGGGGAGGCACGCGTGTATATATGTATGTGCACGTATGCAGCGGATAAAAATTTAATAAAGAAAAAAAGAAGTACTCGACGCGGTACATTATACATACGAAAAGCTCTATTTTATTAAGGATATTTTTGATATATCTATGTGTATATATATATGTATACATACGTATATGTGTATATGTATATATATATGTATGTACGTAAACACACGCATATATATATATAGAAATAAAATTATAAATATATGTATATCGAAGCTGTGCGAGAGATCACCGTTCGAATAGGATATTCGACGATCAGTGTAATTATTGTTATCGACGGCCGATCCTGTCCGAGGAACAAAAAAACAATCGCGCGGCCATTTTACCGAGCGGTGTGCAGTGCGTGTCGAACCGTATTTTTCTATTCGGACCCCACCCCGGGACCCTAATCGCAACGACGATGCTTTCTCCGCTTTGTTTCTTCATACTGGCGGAGATTCCCGCGGACCGAGAACAAAAGAGACAAAAGCAGAACGATCGCGAGGAGCCGCGATTCGCGTTCTCGAAACGTCTCGCAACCTCGTCCGCGGGAACGAATCGTTACTTCCTTTTATTTATTAGTGTTTTACGCATGAAGTCTCGTCTCAACTTTCGTTCTCCCGATTCTGTTGCTATTTCTTGTTTCCCCCTCCCCCGCTCTCCCCCCGATCCCGACCTCGCACGGCCCCCCTCTCCCCCCTCGCACGTTTCAAACGAAGGATCAGACGAGAAGGAGAAATTCGGATAGTTTTTTATAAATTGTTGTTGTAAAGAGAATAATTGTTACGGATTACCCGCGTTTGTTTACGTGTTACGGGGAGAGGAGGAGACGTTGGCGGGAGGGGCGGTGATACGCGAGGCGTCGATCGGTCGTGTTTACGTTCCTTCGTTCGAGAGCACGGGTCTCTCTCTCCTAGCGGTATCCTAATCACCTCTCTTTCACCCGTTTCTCTATCTCTTCCACCACTCTTCGTTTCCTTTCACGTAACAGCTAAACATTTAACTGATGAGCGTATTCGATTATTGTAAGAACCTGTGTATCGATTACAGTTTTGCGTTAAAATATACCTTTTTTCCTCTGACACTGGAGTACTATCGAGTCATTCCTTTCTGAGAAGATCGGACCGTTTTTTTTTTTAAATAAAAAAATAAAAAATACGCTCTCCTATATACCATAGGCGAGTGAAAACGACGAATGCGTTTCCATTCGAATGATAAAGTATACGAAGCCGCGCAAGCGTCCTAAACGTTGCACCGTTGTAGCAAAGTAATTCTTTTCTGCCCATGAGAATTTTTCAAAGACATTGAAAAAAAGAAAAATAGATCGTACGTCACAGTTCTACTCGAACGGGTAGAATTTCGAACGGTTCTTGAACCGCTCGTGCTCGACTCTGTTCCCGTCGCCTTGGTCGAGAACGACGGAAAGCACCGGTCAAAAATCCTTCGTCCACGCTAACTGCATACTTCTCGGCGAATGATTGTCCCGCGAGAGTGTGCACAGGCCGCTGTACACAAAGGAACGTGAGAAAACGTGAGAAAACGTGGGAAGAGAAAGAGAAGGAGAAGAAACGCGCTCGCGCGCGCGCGCACCACCGATGCGAGGGATTGTGTATACGTTTCTGTCCTGTATGCCTGCAAGCATGTGTGTATGTGCGTGTGTGTGTGCGTGCGTATGCGTCGTGTGCGCGTCTGTGGAACAGTGTGAACGAACTGAATTTAAGTTTTAAGAATTCTATTTTTGTGATTAAAAGAGAAAAAGCGTAATTACTGTGTAGTCGTGTGTGTGCGTGTGTGTGTGGGGGGGGGGGGATAGGAATCGTCGAATGACTTTTTTGCCGGTGAAAGAACGCGGCGAACGTTTTTGCTTTGTTCCTTTTGAAATTCTCGCCGGGACACGTCGCCACGGTAAAAATAATACCGCGGAGAGCCAAGACAGTCGTTCGAGACTTTTCGCTAGTAGTAGATCCAGGCTGTGAACTGCCCGAGAACCGTTAAACACGCTTCGGGAACACGTGTCTGACAGCATACGGTTTCGTTTCTACTGGCAGTAGACGTGACTACGTTTGCCGGGACAAGGCGAAAGAAACGGTTGCCGAGAAAACCGGATCTTTTCGCTTGCTCTCGGAACTGCGACGCGGCTTCTCTTCTCGATCGAAACACACAGTTCCTTGAAACGAGAGAGAGAGCGAGAGAGAGAGAGAGAGAGAGAGAGAGAGAGAGAGAGAGAGAGAGAGAGAGACGGTCGTCCGGATCCCGTCTACCATTCGATTCTCGGTTGCATTGAATATCGAAATATTTTTCGAGATGTTTATCGAGATTAATGTTATCAACGATCTCGAAACCTCCCGGCGAATCTGCGAAAACCCGGGAGCCGAGATTAGGAAAAACAGGGGGCGAAAAAATCATTCGACGTTCTCCGCGGAGAAGAAATATTTTTGAACATTGCATGGACCGACAAATGCAACAGAATTATCGTCTTTCTTAGGAGATAATATTTTATTACGTAAAGCGGGACAAAGCGAACCGAAAGAAATTAAGCAATATATATATATATATATATATACCTACATATATATATATATACGTACGACGAGCAAAAGAAGAAGAAGTAGTAGTAGGTGTCGATCGTCTCGGTTCCAACGCGACAGAGAAAAAAAAAAGAATATCGCTGTGAGTTTACTTGTATGATGTGATGATCGTTCGTGTAGCAATGGCGCCAATTTCACCAAACGACGCTGCTGTTTCTCGACTAACTTCAGAAAACGCTTTGCGATCGCGGAATCGATCGATAGGCGCGCGCCCGCGAGACCGCGCTGGCCCCTTACTTCAGGGACCTATATTATACGCGCGTTGACAGTCCGACACTTCACATCGAACGAGAGATATTATCGTTGGCGTGTGAAACCCGAGGTCGTTTCGATTGTTTTCATGATATCTCGAATTTCGAACACATCGACGGTTCCCGTGGAACAGTGCCGGCGGCCCCGGCACCGTTAGACAAGCATTCGACGACGGCAAAGAATAACGTGTTCATATTTTTTACCCGATTTTGTAACCGCCATCGGTCGGACACGGCTCCCGGCGATGGTGACAGTTAGATAATTCGCGATCGATTCTCGAACGGTCGCGATCCTTTAAAACGCACAAAAACACACATACGCGTCGCCGACCCGACGACGGTAAATAGAACCGATTTGTGCGCGAAATACGTAGACGATTTTTCACTTTTTAATACATCTCGCGGATAGGTCAGCGGAGCAAAACGTGTGCACGCGTCTCGTCGACTCGCGATCCATGAAAACACGCGATCACGAGGTCCGTTTCAACGAGAACGATAATTCGATCGCGTTCCCTCGAAAAGAACAAAAAGAAAATTCATTAGGATGTTTTTGGTGGATTTGCCGCCTTCTCCGTACTCAAGCCATTCGATAGTAGCGATCCCTTCGCAAGAATATCGACATCGATCTCGAAACGTTTCTCCCCTCCTTCTTCCCCCGCCCCGCCTCACGCTCCTAATAACCCTTCTTCATTTCTTTTTCGATCTTTTTTTTTTACTTCGAGGATCGAGTGTCGCCAACAAGCAACGTCGATACCGCGCGAGAGTAATAATTGTTAGGGGAACAAATTCAACACACGAGACACGAATAAACAAATGACAGAGACGCGTCTAGCGTACGCAGTGACTGTGTCCATTTTTGAAAATTCGGCACACATCGTTATGATTATGTTATTTAAATAAAATATTATTAACACGCGTTAATATTATTATCGTAACCTTTGTTTATTTGGTTCTAATGTAATAGTTATTAGTTCGCCATCCTTTGTATATATATTCGCAACACTCAATAAAAAAAAATATTGAAAAAGACTACGTGCACGTGTTTTTCATTGATACATTTGGAGAACGAATCTATATGCAGTAATGTCTCCGTTACTGACGATCAGATTGTCCACCTAAAATGGATAATTTGGGGAGAGGAGATACGATTGTTCGATTTTTACCTCGTTTTTATAATCGTGGACAATTTATAACTATAAAAATAAACCGCAAGGCTCGAATGATCGTATCTCCTCTTCCCAAATTGTCCATTTTTGCGGTCAATCTGGTGGCGTCAATTAGAGAGACATTACTGTAGACAATTTGGAAAGAGGAGATACGATTATTCGAGCCTTGCGACTCGTTTTTATAGTTACCGATTTTCAACAATTGCAAGACTCGAATAATCGTATCTATTCTTCCCAAATTGTCCATTTTTGCGGTCAATCTGGACGTCAATTAGAGAGACATTACTGTACTTACTTCGCGACGATGATGCTTCCTCGGTGTTTAACGCGTTCACTATGATGAACGAGTTGGCTGATCGTCCGTAACGGATTTCGACATTATTATTGTCTTTGCTATACCTACCTGCAAGATCGAGATGTCATCTGGATTCACAGGTTAGAACGCGCGCTCGCAGAAGAAAAAGGCGGGAAAAGAACGACACGGCGTTATATTTTTGCAGTTTATTCGCAAATTGTTCGTATAATTGGTAACTGATCTCGGATAACTAGTACTAAAAACCTAAACAATGTATGAAACTTTATACATAGTTGATTACTCTTACACGGGTGGCTAAGGCAGCTATTTACAGTGTGTGACAATGTCGCGTCGAACCACGAGATTCGAGATCTCGATTCTACCGATATCGCAGACAATCGTGCATCGAGCTGAGACACGAAACATCCCCCTCGAACTGCGGTTCGAACGTTCGAAAGGAAGATTGGATTTTTTTTTGCATTATTTTCACGTTTATGCATATGTATATATCGCAGACTGCGGATCTTTATTGATCTGAATAGAGAATTTCTTTGATCCGTGGATTATTCTTGTTTTGTTAAACCGGTTGTTCGATCGGTTCGCTCAGCTCTACAGCTTCGTTTTATTTATTTATTTATTTATTTATTTACCGAGGGACTATCGGTTCAACGGTCCTATCAAATTCTGTCGACAAATCGTCCAATCAACAGCTTTGTAAATTTATTTATAAAAATTGTAAATTCGCATAAACACCCGCAGTCTCTTTATCACCGTTTGCTTTATTACAGTTACTTCTTTTCCAGCAGCTCTCACGGGATTTTGTAAAAGTTTTGACAATGCTTCGATTTTCACCGATACGATCACGTGTAACGGAAACAGATTCGCGGTGACCCTTTAGGTGCTAGTTGTGCCGTGCGTGCACAGAGGGCGTCGCCCGTGATTCGGCGACCGATTTCTCGTTACCAGAGGGGATGAAGATATGGAAAAGAATCTGGTTGCGAGTCGAGGAAGGTTAAAGAAGAAGGTAAGGGGGCATACGAAAGATCACTTTCGAACGAAAACGTAAAATAAAAGGCTGTGGAAAACAACGCGTCGTCGAACATCCAATTCCTTTTTAGCACTTTTGTGAACGGTACGGGAAAGAGGGATAAGTTAGATGGAAACGGCACGGGGCGAAGCTAAGAATAGATCTAACATCCGATGTATTTTTGTGTCACGCGAGCCTGAGGGTTCTATAACCCTATTTTTTTTTGTATCCTTATCAAAGTGTAAAAGTGAGTACCATACTCTCGATGGTAATTATTCAAGCGAAATCGCGAGAATATTACACGCTAATATTATTACGATATGATCGTAATTCTAAACACACATTTTTTTCAATTTCATTCATCGGATAATAAGACAAATCGAAACGCGATTGGAGAGAGAGAGAGACAATGTTGGTTCTGGATAATTCCATTGTAAAAGAAAATTAATGATAAACCAAGGTATTTTTCTCCAAAATCGTTGTCGCCGATCACAAAATCTTTTTACGATGTTAAGTCTGTTCCGTAGCCTCGCTCGTGCCGGAGCCATTCTTAAAAAATGGATCAACGTGAAATATAACCGACTTGGTCCACGAATTAATGACAAACATTCTTTTTTTAGGGCAGTATCTTCTCCGTGGAGAATCTTCTTGGAAATCTCGATCCCCCGATTCCTCGAAAAAAAAACTGTACCCGACAACAGGATTCATGTTTAAAATTGATTCGCGGATTCTCACCGGTTGGCCAACCGGATGTACAAAGTATTGCACCATATAGTGTCTGCAGAGTTCACGCGAAGATACACCATTTTTTATCAATCGAGCTTATCTATATATGTATCTTTCGAACAATACATTATCTATGTACAAGAACAATGTGTACAAATTAATATTACACGGTCGCGTGTATCGTTTTCATCGTAACAAAATTTTACAAAACTTATTGCGACATTCTTAGCTTGTGGGGGACAGGGGGGAGAGTTGAGTTAACAAAATTCCGCGTTACGCGCGGTCGTGAGACCGTAGTAAGTCGTTTGACGTATCGAAATGGAACATACACTTTGACAAAGCGAACAAAAAAATTTGTAACTAGTGAAAACGAACGCTCGGCTGTACCGTTCTCGTCAATCCTCTCGCAATTATTCTTATCCATTCCGATCAGCGTGGAATGATTAAACACGAACCCAAATCCAAATTAACAACTCGCTCGAAGCCTACTTGCAAATATAGGGTTGAATCATAAACGCGTTCCTCCACCCCTTTCTTAAAAAAACCTGTAAGTTCCAGTCATGCGAATAAAATCTTAACTTATTGTACAAATTCTCAGTTACCATTTCTAGCTAGACGACTGTTCATTGTTTCTCATGTTCGAACATATTTCTCTTATATCTTTTTTATCTATTTATGATCCAACCCGTTTACCGAGCCGCGCCGTATCGTTTGACAGTTCTGCTATTGACGATGCGATATTGCGTATATATATAGCCAATCCAACCGAACCGAATCCGAATCCGATTTAAAAAGGTTCTTCGACAGAACGCTCGAGAAGCAGTTTAGATTTGTCGTTGAAGGACTGCGAGGATGGCCCCCTCGTTATTGTCGGCGGAACGAGAAGGCGACAACGCGAGACGAAATATCATTAATAGGTATAACCGAAGAACGTTGCGCAACAATTAAGGCCCACCGTAGCATTATCGCAGGGTACAGTGAATTCGTTCGATTTCATCGCACACCACCACATTATTATTATTATTTGTTTAACTCACGATGCTACTCTAAAGGCATTTTTACAGAGGCGCGAGAAACGCGTTCCGTCGTTCGCGGCATTTCTCGTCTGTTGCACTTCGCGTAATTGTCCATCGAAGAAATTCCACTACAAATTCACCTATAATATTATCAATTAACGTGCTCTTACAAACGTACTTGAATATATACAAATCACATATATATATACATACAACGTGTGCACTGTATACATATATATGCAGGATGCCTATGCGTATTTCAGGACATTTTGGTACCGACGATCGTACGTACAACTTTCGGCGTTCAAATCCTGTGTGTATGTGTGTGCGCGTGTACGTATACACCACGAAATACCGAATCGAACTCTAGAGCGGTACCTCGATAGATCTGGCTAACGACGAAGGGACCTCGTCGAGGCTATGCGAAAAGCGTTCTACAATAGTATCCTCCGGTTGCACGTTCACTTTCTGCGCGTCTTCGCCCGTACGTTTCCATCAGGGTCGACGATACCACAAAGAGAAACGCGATTCGTACAGCATGCGACAAGAGAACACCGTATTTCTTCTCTAACATTTCTTATCTATATAAAACAGACGCGATCGCGCGACGTCAGAATGAAATCCGTGGGACAGCATGAGGTAAACGCGACGCTCCTCCGCCGAACGACTCTGGCACCGATCGTTGCTGTTTGCTCGAGGCTTAACCGTTAATGCCCGGCCCGTATAAATCTATAATACTCCTTCGCGTCTTTCATAGAACGATTGCCATGCGTTACGACCGAGGAGCCGATAAAAATTTCTATGGATTTGATCCCCGTCGTCTGGCGACCGCGTCGTTCAGGATTCTATTTCCGGTCCCGGGATGCGCGAGAAAACTGTTCGGCACACGGCTGTTTTCCCGAGATCGCTCGCCAGGATACAACCGACCAGAGAGAAGAGTCCTCTTCCGAGTCTTCGGTACCAAATACATCCTCGACGAGAGACGACGGTGTCCGCGAAGCCAATTCGGCCGCTCGATCGCCGGCCTATAGCCGAACGATCGACCGGCCAGCCAGCCGCCTCTCTTTCTTCTCATCTTCACCCTCCATAGTCCAGGTTCATCCTCGCCGTGTGTCCTCGTGTGTGCCGCGAAACCGTCTGCCCGCGTAGTCGTGATCGACGATAGCAGGGTGGTGCTCAAGGCACGAGGCTCCCTTCTAAGTTTCCAGACCCGGCACTAGACTGTGGAACGTTTGGATGTCGTGGAAGGCCCTGCCGCAGCTCTGGTTGTTGTTTCTCTCGAATTTCGCCAGGTCGAAATGCTCGTCCAGCGACTGTAGCTCGACCAGACGCTCCTCCAGGCTCTTCGCGGAGTCCGCGAACCTGGCGAAGTCGCAGATCCGGTCGGGGTCAACGACGTCGGACGCCTCCATCATGCCCACGTCGCCGGATCTCGCGACCACGCTGTTCAACTGCGCGGCAGAGTCGTCCAGCTCGCTGGGGAACATCGCGGAGCTGCAGCAACTACTCGTGGTGGTGGTGCCGGTGGTGGGGTTGTTGCTGTTGTTGTTGTTGCTGTTACTGCTGCTGTTGGTCGTCGTGTTCGCCGTGCTGGTGCTGATCATCGTCGTCGACGATCGAACGTCGATGCCGCCCAAACGATCCTCCGGGTAGACCAGGTGGTGGTGGTGCGGGTTCTCCGGCTCCTGGACCTCGTCGATGTGGGACAACAGCCGAGGTGTCGGCGGCAGGATGTAGAAGTCGCTGAACACGTCGTCCTGGAGGTCGAGGTCGTCGTGCCTCTGCCGCTTCGGCCCGAGCCCGTCGTTCCTCGTGTCGTCGCTCAATCTGCGGAAACCAATCACGATTAGATCACGAATCCACAACAGTTTCTACACGATCGCTGATCGTGTCTCTCGAAAGTTGCCACTCGACAGCCCCCCTCCCTCTCCCCCTCTTCTAAGACATTACGCTACGGGCGCGCGCGCGCGCCCTACCCCCGCGTTTCTCCGTTTGCTTTCTTGCGTAATCTACATTATGTAAAACGAACCCATTAAGATCCTAGCGTTCTTCTTCCGCCACTCGGTGGATCCTATTGATGTTACGCGACTCTCCCGTTACGAGGACTATGTTGAAAATATGGAAATCCCCTCCCACCCCCCGAAATCGTGCGGAACGAGTAGCAACGTTCGTACAGCGATTTAAATCCTTGGTCGAGTTTTTGTAGAAAACGACCGAGGACGTACCTTTTTCTGGAGGTGGTGTCGTCGTCCGTCACGCCGACGATAAGGTTGCTCGAAACATTGTTCTCTTTGGTGGAGTCGTTCAGATACGGGACCACCGGAAGCCCGTAGTTCCTCGTCTTCTCGTCCCTGTTCTCGCGTTGCAACCGTCTCACGGCGTTGTTGATAAGCACAGATCTGCAGAGGCTCGCTTCCGGGTCCTCGATCCTCCTCAACTTCCCGGCGGAGATCTTCAGAAGACGTCGACGCTCCTCTCTCGCACGATATTTGGCGGAAATCATCGTAGGTCGGCTCCTGCGTATAACTAGATCCTCTTCTAATCTCATCTTAGCGTCTGAAACGAGAAAACGCGAGTATAAATATAGTATAATAATTTGTAAACGGAAGCAATATGTAAATTTAAAATATATAAATTTTATATTTAAAATATATAAAATGTGTAAATTTTTTAATATATAAATTTTTCAATGAAAAATTTCGTATTGGCGGCGTTCGATCGACTCTACTTTTGTTTCTGTTAAAGCGCAACGCGATGGGAAAAAGAAAAATGTTTGCGTAACGGTATCGCCGAGAGAAGACTACTGTAACGCGCCGTGGCGACCATACGAGGAAGGTTAGCGGTACGCGAGCACGAATTTACGTGTTTACATGGCGCGCGCGCGCTGCGCCGATTATGAGAGCCAGATCATGGTATTCTTTTCCGCTATTGTCGCGACGATGACCCGAATACGAGCTTCCGTCGTTCCGCGACGAACGATTCCTCTCCTCGAACACACCGCGCCGCCTCCCCCCCACCCCCTAAATCGGTACGAAACGACCGATTCTCGTCCGGAAACGTGCTTTGTCTTTAACCTGTTAACAGGACAACCATACGAGTTAACTCTCCATGCACGACTTTGTTTATTATATTATTATTTATTTTATTGTTTATATATATTATTTATATTATTATATTATTTATATTATATATATTATTTTATCTTTTCCTGTTTCGTTCGATAATGTTTATCTTACGTATGAATATATTTTCGGAACAATCGCGGGACGCAAGGTGGATGTCGTATCGATGCGGATACGCGACAGGGACGGTAGAGATAGATCAGGGAAAACGAGTACGATATCACGATATAAACGACTCTCCCCTGGTTCCCTCGTTCGGTTCATTTTGCACGTAATTTGATCGGCCAATAAATCGCGTCGGCTCGTCCGCGATAAAAACAATTCGTGCCCGTTGATATTGAAACACGACGGAGACGCGAAACGTGTTTTTCCCGGCGAATTGACAGGATGTCAATGTTCCCGCAGGCTTGGAGCATGCGTGACCGATTAACAGACTGCGTAATGCACTATTTATAGAGACCGCTTTTTGCACGCACGGGAGCAAACGGAATTCCCGTGCGACGCGAGCTTCCTAGTGTGTTTCCAACGAGAAAGAAAGAGAGTTTCAGATGTTCGTTCGAAAGAATCCAGTCAAGGTATTTTCCGCTCGTACTAATCTCTATTTACGCACCCATCCGTCGTCGTCCGTGAAACGGTGGACGTTTCACGAAGTCACTTCCTAACCTATAAATCATAATTTCTAGAACAACGTTTGGTTTCGAGTAAAAAATCGTAAAGTTCGCGGAGAACGTCCTCGGTTTTCCTACACTTCTATTGGCGGTCGCGTAGTCGTTCCGGGTAACGGACGCTCCGTCCCGGGACGTTCTTTCCACGGCTGATCATGGAAATGGCATGGAATTATGTTGTTCGGCGGAATAATCGAGCGAAGGAAGGCTAACGTGGTACGCGTAGAAAGTATGCAAACCGAGACTCCCGTTAAAAAGGGAGGAAGATCTCGACCGAATCGTTGCGATTAACATAGGCTATTATAGGTTAAGAGTCGACGTCGATAGAGAATCAGATTTCAACGGGACTAGCAGTTTTATCTCTTCCCCTCCCCCTGTGTTCTTTCCTTGAACTGAGTCACGTCCACGATTTCGTACGTAACAATTAACATTTAACGGGAAGAGCATGAATCTCTCGGAAAATGATTTCGACGAATGATCGGTTGAGTCACGTTCGCGGGACAGAAATACGTGACGCGCGGAGAACACACGAGTTTGTTCCGTCGGCCGACAGATGGCGGCGCCGACACGTTTGGCCGGCAGCAACAAGATGGCCGCCGCGCGCTACATTAATCGCGTCGAAAGAATCGACGTACCGAGTGTCGCGTGACACTTGTTGCTAAATCATTTGCTGCGTATCGGTGCTGAACTTTAATCGATACGAGATGGCTCGGTGTTCGAGCGTCGATATCCAACCGTTAATTGATGTCACGACGACCGCTATTATTTTTTACAGAGCGCGCGTGAAATAGTTATCGTCCCGACGAATCCCAGTACCGGCTCTATTTTCTATGGACTACGAAAAATCGAAATGACAAGAATAAGATCCGTCGGCGGAGCAATTTTACTGAGACGTCTCCTCACGAGAATGTAGGAGGGAGTGCGAGAGGGGGATAGAACCGATACGAATAGGGCGTACGGCTACCATAATGCGGTCAAATCTACACGGAGAGAGATCCGTCTGCTTTAATTCGACGGTTCTACTTAATTTCGCGGTTACGGAGAATGGAGAAGAACCATGGTGAACCGAGAGACGATTTTACGCTCCAAGCGTGCCTAAGCTAACTTTCTCCGCGAGAAGAAAAAACTGCCATGGATACGCGTTACCTAACCTGTACAGTCTCTGCTTTGGAGTCGCTGACTCGTGCGCGTCGTCCTCTCCCCACCCGTTTCCCGTAAGCTTGCTCGCGCGTAGGATATATATTTACACATCTACACGGCTTCCCTGTTTCCTCGCGTACCGAACCTTCTCCCTTTCCCCCACCACCCGCCCTAACTGACTCGCTGCCGCGCGTCATTTTTATCCGATACAGTTATTCGAAACAACTTAACTGTCGATACAGTTGACATTGTTCATGTAACAGAAGAACGAAGATTAGATATGCATGTAGATTGCTGCTCGTACATCGTTGTAACAACTCGAGAGCCGGATCGGGACTCGTTCAATTTAAGGAATTGATATACCAAGCTTAAGGTATTATTCGATAATACCCGAGGCAAATCGATCTACCGAAATTCGAGCTGCGCAATTTCCACGCTTATCTAGCCCACAATCGGCGAAGATAAGTTTCGAAGTGCTCTTCAAAAAAATTCACCGACCGATAAACGAAAGGCTTCCACAGCTTCCGTGGATATCGCCCGATACTGTTCGCACGAGAGGACCGCTCTTAAAACTGTACACGTCACTATGCGATGCCGTTACATCTAATCTTACATCACACACGCCGTAGCGGAGCAGTGTCTGGCAATTAAACGAAGCTTTGACCTCGGCCGGAATTAGATTCGTTTAAACCTGTCGTTTCAAAACACAGAAATACTTGACCGTTTGAGGGATCGCTGTTCGCTTTCGAGCGCGGTACCAATTTCCGAGTCGGCGCGCGCTTTTTGTCTCTACAGGGTGTCCGAAAAATGTCTCGCAATTAGGAAATGGCGGGTTTCTCGGATCATTTGAAACAACTTCTTCCTTTACAGAAATTTTCTCCGAGGCACCGTTAACGAGTTATCAACGAAAGAACAGTGACCAATAAGAATCGAGTACGGTTGACGCGCGGCGGCCAGGCCGACCAGCACGCGAAGCCCGGTTCCGCTCATTGGCTCGGTCGCCTCGCGCCAGCCGAGCTCGCCTCTCATTGGTCACCGTTTTTCGTTAATAACTCGTCAACGGTGCCTCGGAGAAAATTTTCGCAAAGGAAAAAGTTGCTTCGAATGACCCGAGGAACCCGCCACTTTCGGACTGCGAAACATTTTCGGGACACCCTGTACATCTCTTCGAACTCCTGCGATTCTCGCGCGCGCCGAGGAAATTATCGAACCGGATCGATATTTCCGATTCAAGTGTACGATATCGGGTTGGCGAGAAAGTAATGTTTCCAATCTACGGGAAAAGCGAAATACATTTAGCCCGAGCGTGCCCCGTTCGTCGTCGTACAATTTGCGAAACGTACTTATTAATGCGTCGCGCGTACCGAGAGCCTATCGATATCGGTTCGAGGTAAGACGCAAGGTAAGGAAAACGCTTCGAAAGGCCACCATATTGAACCGTTCGAAGTAGAAAGCGGTCGGTGCATGGGGGACGACCAGGTCGAACCGTTGCCGCCCGTCCGTTCCCTGCAGGGGCCTTGAAAGGAATGCGCGGATAAAAAGAAATCGGCGAGCGAGCACTTTTACACGCTTCTAAATAAACACATACGGCGAACGCGGCCTTGTGTGCGTTCGTTCGTTCGATCCGCTCCTCTATCGCTTAACTCGCGATATTTATCTCCCGTTTCGGCTCGTTTACAAGCATTGTGTTTTATTATCGGCCGTGCCGTTCTGTTCTACAGCTGGTTTGCGCGCGAATACACCGATCGTTTTTTCAACTTTTCGATATTTTCAAAAATGCCGGGAATTAAACGTGAACGGTTCAGTTAACAGGTTACCGAATTTTCATTGTACTGCTTTATCGACCGTGCAAAAATCAACGGTTCGCCATCGACTTTATAAAAAAAAAAAGAAAAAAAATGCTTTCGGGGATATCACGTCGTGAATAAAGGATCCATGTATGTATATACATATATATATATATATAAACGTAATCCAAAGCTAGTTCTTTAGCTCGACGAATTTCCTCGTTCAAGATACAAATCGCTGTTTTTATTGGTGCAGATATGGTTAGAGGTTACATTTATTGCGAGAGCGTGGTCGTTCCACTTCCCAAGGACAATCCAATAATATAGCAGCGACGCGGAGTCGCTGCAAGAATTACACGGAATAATATGTATCGCTGTTAAAATGCGCTCGGGAACAACAGGTACATTCGACGACGAAATGTCACAACGCGGAGGGAAAGTGAAAGAGAGTAAGAGAGGGAGAGAGAGAGAGAGAATGCATAGATATTCTCGTAACGACACCGCGCAAATCGTCAAATAGAGGAACTCACTTTCGAACTATGGAAAACCGTATCGTACACGCGTCGTTACACTTTCCACATTCCTTGGCGCGATGCGGTCGGAAAAACAAAGTGCCAGAGAGAACTGTTCACCATCGGCGGATTAACTGTTCACAGAGTTCACACAGAGAGAGAGAAAGAGAGAGAGAGATAGAGCACACACAACAAGGCGGAGAAGAACGATCTCGTTGTCGCCAGCACTCGAGAGAAATTTCAATGGATGTGCGTCGCCGCGAGCCAGTCCGTGTGAGACGCGCTCGGTGTCTCGAACTGATCTGTGCGTCACGCGTAATCGCGGCGCACGTACAACGATAGCCCCGACGACAACAAAAGTGTTATCGGGCGTCGCGTGACGTCACGAGTGGCCGTGTGTGCAGTGCCGCGCGCGACGCGCATGCGCCCCTCACCGGTCCCCCACCATGGCGCGCAAGACGGAGAGTCCACACGCAGCAGGCACACCGTTTGTTCTGACTGGTTGTCGCGCGCGAAACATTTAGCGAGACCAGCTTGGCCCGAGCCGCAGAAAACACTGTCACTTTTTCCTTCCGTGCCGAGCAAAGGGAAAGACGCGAGAGAGTCCGATTAAAATTCGTATTATCCTTTCGGGACGTGTCCCGCTCGCTTCGTGCCCCCTCCACGTCGCGTGCTTTCAATGTAACCCGGAATCACTTTTACATCTTCGCGGAGTCGTTGAAACTCGTGCCCACGAACTCTATGAATTTACGTCGAGTTATAGTTTGAAAATTCGAAATTTTTTTTTGGGAACCAGAAGTTTGATCTAAAAGCTTATTTACGACGGTGAATAAATACCGTTTCAGTTCTGCTCGAATGCCGCACGGAGTTTCGGTTACCCTTCGACGAGACAGTGAACAGGTACCGCGCGCGCGTGTATGCATAAATACGTACGCGCGGAACTCCGTTAAGGATTTCTCGTAGCTCGTTAATTGCGCCGACGCGAGTACTTTTACTCCACACGAATAATGAAATGAGCGAGAATCTCTTTCGTGGAACGAACCCGCCCGCTGCCGGTAACCCACCCCTATCTGATAATGTTCCCGATTTAATCCGAACGCGTTTCAGACGAGGTTCGACGATAAGATTTAAAATAATTTTCTTGAATTATTTACTTCTAGTAGTACGTAAAATTTCGGTACAGCTGTCGGCCAGTTATCTCGACGATCCGACAAGAATTCAAAAAAAAAAGAAAAATACATTTTCTTTAATTTTCTATCGACGTCACGTTGTCATGTCTGACCCGTCGCAATCTGTCCGATTTCTTGAATTATTTACTTCCAGTTACATGTAAAATTTCGGTACAGCTGTCGGCCAGTTATGTCGACGATCCGAGAAGAATTAAAAAAAAAAGAAATACATTTTCTTTAATTTTCTATCGACGTCACGTTTATCATGTCTGACCCGTCGCAATCTGTCCGATTTCTTTCGGGCTCCAGGGACACGAAGTGTACACAGAAACGATGAAATTGTACGGGGCAATCGTTAAATAGGCCGTGACCATTCGGCTGGTCGACTTTCTCTGGCGAGTCGCGATGGACGAAGACGGAGGAATCGGGGAGGACAAAAAAAAGTGGTTCGTATTTAGAACGCTTTGTCTCTCTGTGAACGACCGTTACAAGTATCGCGGGAAGCATCGCGACAATGCCGCTACGACGACGACAGCGACATCTTATCTCCGGGGCGAACGCGAAAGCCCCGCCGACGATTCCTCGAGCCGCGCGGCGGCGGTGCGCTTCTTAAAATAAACCGGAAAAAGGGAGTCATTCCTCGCTTTTGTTTCCGATTCCGTGGCCACTTAACAGCGACTGGGTTCGCGTCCTCCCATTGTTAGGGAAACCTAATACCTATTCCGTACGCGCCGCGCGCGCGCGCGCGCAGCAAACATTTCAATATGCTAATGTGCTCGAATAGGACTCACGGCGATCGGGAATACGTAGATGGAGTCACCGTTTCCCTCGGGTTACCCTCCCTCGATGCCTCTCGACGAACGACGACGCTCATTTTCATATTCAACGGACGAAAGAAAAATAGTTATCGCCATTGTGACGCGCCGGGAAGGATTTATATTGTCACGCAATCACAGCCTGGGTGTACAAGAGCTCTCGGGTGCGACGCACAAGCGCTACACACCGCGTGTCTTACGTAAAATCGAATCGACTTGATGACGCATTTACTAAGTTTACGAGCCGCAAGTGGTGATTAAACGAATGTACGCTGTGTGTTTCACCGATTTTCCTTACTACTACTTCCTTGCTACTATTTTACGAGAAGAACGATATTTATTGGTGCTGCCACGACGATAAAGCACGTCAGAAGATGAGCATACTATCGATCAATATAACAAATAGATTAGCTGTTTTATAGATGTTGTTCGATAGTCGATAACAAAAAATTAAACGTGCGTATCATCGCATTGTAAAAAAAAAGGAACGATCCGTAAATATATCGCAGGCGATGCATGCAACAGGTTGACAAAAATCAGTGGACAAAAAACTGATGAAATTTCTAGCAATTTTCTGTTCGCGACACTCGCGCGGGCTTCCGCGACGATTCGGTAAAACACGTATATGCGAGAAATTAGCGACAACGGTTGCCCGTCACTTTCTCCGAATCACGAATTCCACACGAAGCGATCCCAAGCTTGGCGGAACGGGACTGCGCGAATTTCGAAGCCGATCGTATAATCGATCGGGTTCTTTTCGATCCGCGTTAAGAAAATGTATCAACGTTGCCACGTACTATTATGTCCGAGTGCGAATTAATTACAACACAGTTTTTCTTGGCGCCGATAAGTTACGCAACGACAAGTGTTGCGTTGTTTTTATAACTATGGTTTTTTAAAGCTTTATAAAGTATAAAAAGCATTGCGAGAAGAACGTATAAATATATTCACATTTCCGTACGAATCCGTGCTAAACGAGCGATAATTCGGTCGGTTGTGTTGTGAAACAGAGTAAGAGCTAGTAGCATCGTCGTCGCAGTTATCGTCCGGAAAATACGTCTTTCGAAAAACAGACTACGCCGCGTTTCTAACACGGCGAATCTCGGTTGGAACGCGGCGAGCAAGTCGAACGGGTAGGTGCAGCGCAATATTCCGACGGCCTCGAGTTTCGCGTAGCAGGAACATTAACGACCGTCAGCTTACTTTGTTGTCCGTAGGCCGCCGCGCGCCGTAAAGCCACATCAATACACGGCAATCACGCTAAGAGCAGATGTTATCCCTACCAACGCCGCCCCTCCAGTTTCCTCGACTCTTTGCCGGAGAGATCGGCCGAGATTCGAGTGGGGATGAATCGGCTCGTGTCGCCGATACTCGGCTGCGTCCCCCCTCCCCACCCCGCCCACGCGACGCGTGTGTGAATCCACTACGGAATCAGGGTTGTGCCGCGCGCGACTACGTTCCCTTCGCGTGCGCGCGGCATTTTTACTTATTGTTTCCTTATCGGGCCGGCCTTTATCGGAAACGAAAGATACCAGAACCGAGGAGAGCACAAAACGCCGCGGGATTTTCCGATATCATTTGCATCGAGATCGGAATGAAAATGATGCGCCTAAGACGATAAGAACGATTACAACCGAGAAATCTGTCATGCCATACACGACGCGTGCACGATACACGCCGTGTTTTCTTTCAAAATCTTTTTGCGATTTTCTGTTCCTCGACGATAACCACGATTCTTAAGTTCGACGCCACGGAAACATACCGTGATAATCTCACTGTTACAAGATTATCCTGTGATTCACCATCGGCGGTGTTCTTCGGTGGAACTCGGCGTCTCTGAAACTACCGATCATAGCGAGTAATGCTGCCAGAAATAGGGTTGAACCTTTCTTCTCGGTACGTCACGAGCGACGAGTAAATATAGCGTGACGATTCAATGAGCTACTCGCCGATGCGCCCAACGGGAGCTACGGCCCTGACACGTGTCTCGTGCCACGTTCGCTGGTGTGCGCGCACGTATAAAGGGGGCTGGCGGACTCGCGCGCGTGTGTGTGAGTGAGTGAGTATTTAGCTAGCGGTTTGGAAGGAGAACGTTCGTTCGGAGTGGGAAAGAGCCGACTGTATCGATAGAGGCCGAGGAGAGAGAACGGCCGCGACGTCGGTGTAGGTAGGCGCGTGACGTCACGCGTTCCACCAGCTGGTCGGAAGACGCGCCACTCTCCTTGTTGCCATGCCCGTGTTTTTGTCACGATAACGCTGTCACGACGGAACAGAGCCGAGAAAAACAGCCGTGCGCTCGTTGGACCCAAAAAGGGTTCCTTGGGACCCTTCGACTTTCGATCTGGCGGTGCTCGAACCGGTGAGCTCCCTGGAGCTTAGGGGACTTGCCCCACTCCGCGACCTCCCATGCTCCCACTTCGCGCTTAACAGGGGCCCCACCTGTTGACAGCATTGTGCGCCTCATGATCCCAATTATTTTTCGATTCGTCGATGCGTAGCAAAAGAAATACGAACAGTCACGCGAACCTATGTGAGCCGAGATATAGCTGGCGAGATCAAGAAATCGCTAAAAATTTCAGGCAATTTCCATTCTCAATTACCTCGTCGGTATGCACGGAAAGAGTTCCCATCGAATTAACGCAACGGGCGTTTTGCCTCGCATCCTCCTGCGACTATGCGGCAACCCCTCACGCTATCCCACAGTTACGGGTAACCCGAGGAAATAGGAAAACACCTGGCAGACATCCGATCCTGTCGCTCTCCTTCGGAGACGAACGTCGTTTTCGATCGTCACGACTCAATTCCGACCGAATCACAACGGAACCGACGTTTCTCATTATTATATTTTCCATCCGACCTGTGTCTTCGATTCGAATATTTTTGTTTATCAACAAAATAATTGGCGACTTCGAGGCGCCATTAAAAATTGTTACGTCGCGTTTCAAAATAATTTTATTAATCGAATTTGTTCAGCTTTGAAGAAAAACCGTTGCATCGATCGCAAAATTCGATTTCATACGTATAAAATGCATTAGGTTATATGAAATGGAAATACAGCGGGTCAGAAAAGCTGTGTCGAATTTTGCGTTAATTCAACTTCGAGTGCAAAGGGTTAACCTTCGTCGAATCGAATCATATTTCTCAAACGGTTCGCACAGGATCTTATCGCACACGATTAACCCTTTGCATTCGAGTGGCGACTCCGAGGCGACGCCGAAAATTTTTAAAAGAATTTTCATATTATCAAATTTGTTTGTATTCGATAAATTGTCAAATAATAGCGAAGTATGCATAATATATAATATGTATGAGTATAATATAATATAATATAATATATATAATATATTATATTATTATTATTATATTATATATTATTAATTATTTATATTATATTATATTATAATATAAGTATAATAAGTATAATATAATTGTATAAGTATAATATATAATATGTACCAAATAAAAGCAATCGTATCAAGCTGAAATACTGTAGGTTGAAACGAATATCTTTATTTTGTAATTAAATAGTCTCGAGCGCAAATGGTTAATTATAGACAGCGAATACGAATGATCTAATATCGGGAAACTCGTAAAATTATTCGTAAGAACGATGATCCGTCACCGGTGACCGATTGACATCACCGCGGTTCGAAGCCACGATGACGTTAACGACGGCAGCCAGGATTTCCCTAAAGAAGGGCGCCGCGTACACGGAGCGTGACATCATACAGGCATTAGTAATTATTGCGGCATAATGCCGGCCTGTGACGGCGCGCAACGCGACGAGCATTTATGTCCACGCGGATGGAAGGAAACGCGCGCGCGCGCGCGCGCACACCTAAGGGAATTCATAAAACCGAGGAAAGCAATGGCGGCCCGGTGTGCGGCTGAATGTGCTTCGGGCAGGCCTCCTTTGGATTTCTGCCATTGTGAGCGGGATGCTCTGCATTCTGAGGGTGTCACATGGCTCGGTGATCCCGGCGCAGCATCGCGGCGGATCGTCAATGGCCTTCGTGTATCGCTTGTTTCGCTTCTGCGGCTTTTGGTCGAACGCGTCTCGAAAATAGTAACATTTACAAGCGTGTCGTATCAAAGTGCGGGCTCGTTTGATTTCTGCGGTGCAGTGTTTGTCGACAACTCGCGTGGATGTTGCTACCACTGCTCGCTTTCAATAGACCCGGGAGTGAGCGAAACAGAGAGGGAGGGGGAGAGCGAGAAAGAGAAAGAGAGAGAGAGAGAGAGAGAGAGATGCTGATCAGATTAGCTGTCCACCCCACTTCAATCACTCGAGGAGTCGTGAAATAGATAGGATAGAGGAAGACAGCTGTTGCCGATCGACGGTCAGCTGTCTTGAAATTAATTATAACGAAAATATCGATCGAAGTCTAGCAATCGAAGTCGAACAACGTAATCGCGAATAATGAGAATCGTAATCGACGATTAAAGAGCCGATGAAAAAATCGCAAGATAAATTTCACGGTCGAATTATTTCGTTGTATCGTCGGGAACGGCGGCGCAACGCGGCGTAATACATATTTCGCGGCGAGGTGCACGCTCGAGGAAGGTCAGTGACAGAAAGAAGAGTTCACAGTTCCACGGAGCGGGCGGCCAGTCATCGTCCTCCCGAAATTTCGATTGGCATCGCGCTCGCAGCGCCGCGCGGCGGCGCACCCGGTTACTACCGTCGGCTCTCGAGAGACTCATTCCAGGAGTGAACAAACGGATGCGCGTACGCGCACCGCCTCTATTTTCGCATGTGCTTTTCCACAGTGAAGGTGCGTTTAAGCCTCGGCCGCTTTCTAACAACTCGACCCCTCGTCCGTCGAAGTTGTTTAACGTTAACAACGAAACGACAACGATGAAACAAATATATCGCAACGTGTCCGCAATTAAATTGTTACGATCGTCGCGTTCGCTGCGATGCGACAGAGCGCGGCAGCAGTGCGGTTGTTTTCATCGATAAGTTCGTTCTCTCTCGAGACGGTACATACAACCTTTCACGGTAACGCGAATTGCTTTGTCTCGAAAAGCAGTGTGACACGAGCGGGGC
This sequence comes from Megalopta genalis, assembly GCF_051020955.1. Classification (NCBI taxonomy): domain Eukaryota; kingdom Metazoa; phylum Arthropoda; class Insecta; order Hymenoptera; family Halictidae; genus Megalopta; species Megalopta genalis. Next base: position 28,618,387 of record NC_135014.1, on the reverse strand, counting down.
GGAGGGGGGCGCTGATAATCGCGGCAAGTTCGTAAAATCCCAACTACAAGCGGAGAGAAATCGAGAAGTAAACGGTACTTTCAGTCAAAGTACACGGAAAGATTAAGCCACCGCCGACGGTCTTTAATAAACTTTGTCACGCACCGCGAAGTTATTCGCGTTTAACGCCGTTGCTCGCGACACTTTTGCCCCTTCTATACACGTCGAAACGGCAGCCACCCCCCGCGCGTTAAACAACGTCGAATATATACGAAATCGACCGTGGATATGTAAATAAAATTCAATGAAAAATGAATGAACTAAATGTACGCGACGGCTCGTTCGTTGCGTTGCGTCTGCCTAAACGCACCTTAATAACCTGTTCACGACAGCGTTCTATTTCTGTCGAAGGATTCACCATAGAATGAGATCAGTGCACTAAATTTATAACTGGTCCCTCTCTTTACACACCGGAATGTTATCGTATCTCTCTCTCTCTCTCTCTCTCGCTTCCTTCGTCTCTCTCTCCCGCTTTCTCAGCAATGCCAGCTACCGAACGGTCAACTACCTCGGCACGGAAAACTAACGATGGGTCGCTCGTGACCCACACCGAGATTTTCGCTGTATATTTACTTTGAGATTAGATCGAAGAAGGAAAACAGAACACAGGAATATCCCAGAGACCACAGAGTATGCGAAAATGAGTAAGAGATGAATGAAGTCGAATAGGAGACAGCACACAATGGCGCGTGTATCGTTGTGACACACTGGTGTGTTGTCAATAACGCGTCACGGCGCGATGCGTGTCAACTAAAAACACGTTCGCTCGCCAAATACGTATTTACTGGCGTAATCGTGCGGCGATATTTCGTCTTTAACCGGGCGATACGAGCCGCGACCTATGACCGTTTGATTATTCGACTCAGCTGCGATTCAAAGTTCAACTTCGATCTCTGTCGTTCATTTTTGCTCGGCGTGCACATAGGTGACCGTGATCGAAACAGAATTCGGCGACTGCATTGACAGAATTTTTCCGAGAGTATGTAATTTGAATGTATTAATTAATTTATTATATATTATATATATTATAATTAATTTAATTTGTATGTATTAATTTGAAACTTGATCGAATCAAGATTTTTTTGGTTTTTCTCTCCCCTCCCCCTTCGCCCCGAGTTATTTTTGGGGGGGAAAAACGAACCACGTCTGGCGAAATCGTGTCAATTGTTCCAGACAAAACGAGCCGAGGATACGAATAATATTTCTCGAAAATTCTATCAAGGAGAGGCGAACGGCCGGCGCGCCGAACAATGGTTTCGGTTGATCGGTCGCGTTTCGAAAGCCCCACTCTCGCGGAATACACCTTCCGCGCCTGTAATTTCCCACGAACTCGCTTTCGAATTAACCGACACGGACCCGGGATTAGTAACTTACGAACGAAAATTCGCCCGCGACTCTTGCGAGTGCCGAGTGCATGTTAAATCGTTACGATTTCAAAATTGAACTTCCTCGGTGAACTGGGCTGGTTTTATTATTACAACAGGCGATTTGCGATGCTCGAAAACGAAAGTCGAATTTCGTGGCGAAGAACTACAGTAATGTCTCCCTTATTGACGCCGAGATCGCGCAGAAAAATGGACAATTTGGGAAGAGGAGATGCGATTATTCGAGCTTCCTGGTTTATTTTTATGGTCACGAATTATCAACGATTATAAAAACGAGCTGCAAGGCTCGATTAATCGTGTCTCCTCTTCCCAAATTGTCCATTTCTCTGCACAATCTGAGCGTCAGTAAGGGAGACATTACTGTACATACTCGAGCCCGGAATTGTTCTGGCTATTTTTTGTGTCAGCACAATGGAATGCAACGTTGAACTGTTACTAATATTTAAATCGCGAATTTTCAATGGACCGTGCGAGAGAGAGAGAGAGAGAGAGAGAGAGAGAGAGAGAGAGAAATGACACGGGTCTTGCCGGTGGAAAAGGTTCGAACGGAATGGACTTGGTAATATCGCAACAATCGCGAGTCACCAAGAAGCCATCCCCCTGACTACTTGGCACGTTGCCAAGTAATCCATTGCTTGACGATTTTATTCATAGGGGTCGGAGATGTATGGATCCTTCGTTCCCATTGTCCCCTCATTAGAAACTAATTTCTCGAAACAGGAACGTTACAAATATGTATCACCGTAACACGAGCCACGGTTACGAGAATTATTAACTACCCTAGGGGAGGTTAGGATCAGCTTCAAAGACGTCCATTCCATTCCCCGTGCTACTCCCCTCGCGCGTCCCTCCCTCCCTCCCGCCCGTCCTCCACCCCCCACCCCGCCGCACACACAAGATTCAACGATCAAAGGCGCGACGCGGATCGATGGGACACACGCGGAGCGTGTTACATATTTATAAACTGCTTGCGACATCTCTTACTGTCATAATTGCGGGGAAAGTCATGGTCGATAAACGTTGCAATTCACCGACAATGGGAAACCATGAATCATCGTCGTTCGACGGGAACGATATTTCGAGACGATTGGGACAGAGCGAGGTCTCGTTCGGTCGAGAGAGAGAGAGAGAGAGAGAGAGAGAGAGAGAGAGAGAGAGAGAGACAAGGTAAGAAACGACAAGACGAGCGAAAAGACTTTCGATTTTGACGCGGCCATCTTGCGGGAATCTTGCGGAAGCGTGGTCCCTGCAGCATTTCGGCTCGCGTTACAACAATTGTAGTTAATTGGGTTATTTTTCGCTCGACCCTGGGAAGCTGGCTCGCTCGATGCTCGCGTATCGGTCGCCCCGTCGCTCCCCTCTCGCGTCGCGGCTAGGATAAAAGAACGGGCGAACGGATGAAAAAGGGGATAAAAGAACGGGGAGAGAGAAAGAGAGAGAGAGAACTCTCCATTTTGCCCGACGACCCAGGTAGCCTGAACTCTCCCAAGCTTTTCAACATGCGCGAAGACGCGAGTACAACTAAAAGAGCTTGATTTCTAGCATTCGCCGAGAGAGAGGCGAGACTCGTCGCTTTTTCTCTTCGGCCGAATATTCTTCGCTTAGCGGAAAATCAACCGGGTTTCCACCGAATGAAAATAACGCGAGAGACAGGTGTATTGGGTGAACGCAGGCGGCGGTAACGCCAATCGCGGCGTTCGAAGCCAATCGAGAGAGGCACCAAGCGAGAGAGACAAACGTAGATCGATGCTCGATAACGTTAGCCCTTCGACGACTGTACGCTATACTCTTAAGTTCCGAGCACTAGTTCTCTTATTGTTTCGACTATCGAATCGATAGTGTCGTAGGCGTTCATCACGCGCACGGATAATCTGAGGAATGCGCGCCGGGACGATTTTCAATGCTGTCGTTCAGCGCGAGGTTGATACTGGCCCCGGGCCAACCTCGTAACAATCACCTTGACGACAACTTTCTAGAACCTCTGACGGAATAAAATCAATTTGCATTTAACGACGCGCGGTGCGGCGCAGCGCGGCGCTGCGAGGCGCAGCGCGGCTCGTCTCGCCGGGTTTCTAGTCTATCTCTCTCTCTCTCTCGCGCGCACACACACTCTACGGTCTACAGTGTTGCGTTCGCCGGTAAAAGCGGCACGCAGCCGAGCGTCGGACAAAATTGCGCAGCTCCCGCGCAACCGAGTACGACTCCCCCGATCGGTAATCGATAGCCTCTCAAGAAATCAGCGCTGGTTCGCGTTCTACGGAAATCGTGTACCGATCGAGGAACGAACTCGAACGAAGAGAACCTCCTCGGCGAATTGTTTTCGTCGTTCATCCTTCTTATTACAATAATCATTGTATGTTGGTCAACACAGACCGCTTCGTGAGTCGTCCGATGTTATTCCCCGACGATCTACGACGGCGTCCGCCGCGAACCACGAAAATATAGAATTTCTGTCCGATTAGATAGACCCTTAAACGGAAGCAAAGTAACATGGCGGTCGACCGGTGGGAGAAGAAGAAGGTGAGTACATACTAGGTTGAACTGTACTTCGAGCGGCCCACTTTCTTTACTTTCACGCTGCCGTCGTTCTTCTTTCGACGCGCTCGCTACTCGGGCTTCGTAACTCGACGACGAGAAAGGCCCTATGGCGGACGTGCACACTTGCTCTGCTCGCGTACAGATGTGCACGCGCGCGCGCGCGCACGCTCGAGCAACCTACACAGTTATCGCGCCACCGCCGCCAGAACGCCGTTGACTCCGGCTATGTATGTATGTATGGATGTATGTATGTACGGTCGTTCGCGACACGCAAGAGTAGCATCGAACAATTTCTAACGGGTTTCCGTTGGTTCGCGCTGACTGAGAGTAAGACAAAAAAAAAATAAAAAAAATAAAAACGCTTCGTAAAAGTCTTCCGAGCTTTTCGACACGTTCGACGCGGTTATAATTGCTTTCCGTTCGTTCCGTCGTGTTCTTATCAGCGCAAGAATCTGGAACGATGAAAACGATGAATATCGGGCCGGGTTGTATCTTCGTCGGCCGTAGAGAAAAACGTTTGCTTTTGCGCGTCGAAAACGGGATTTTTATACCGTTAATTGCTGGACGTTCGCGTGCGCGTCTATTGTTCCCGGCTTCTTTTGCAAGCTTTTACGCGCGCGCGCGGAGTATACGCTTCGTATGGTGGATGCCCTTTCGTAAGTCACTTTGTAATTCAACGCAGATCTGGTATGCGCGATAATACCTTTGTTTAGCGTTCAGATCGTCGTCCACGATGCACGAGCGCGAGCGCGAGCGCGCGCGCTCGCGAACTTGGGTTCGAGGAGTTCGGGTACACCGAGAGAGAGCTGGTGGTGCACAGAGAAAGAGAAAAGCTGGTGTTGCGTGTGCTAGTTCGTGTGTTCGTTCATTCCACCACCACCAGCAACCAGCTACGCGTTCGTCGCGTAGCCCTATGAAAGTAGCTGGTACGCTCTCTCGACCGAGACGTAAATAGTTACGAGCCTCTTGCCGTAGAATTTTAAAGCGGAGTTAACGTCTGCCTCCTTGCGATACGTTTAAGGCGATATCTGTACGCGCGCGCACGAAGCTTCCGTGAACGCCACCGGTTGCCACTTTCAATATATATACTCGTCGCTTTGGTCCATGGCTTACAATTAGCTCGCGTTACATCCGTTCCTCCATCGCGTCGAAGCTCTCTCTCTCTCTCTCTCTCTCTCTCTCTCGTTCATGGCTCTCTATGTACGCCACGGTAATTCGCGCGGACTACATTTTTGCATTCGAACCCCGTCGCGCTTCATCCTCCGCGGCCATCTTTCCATTTGGCCGATCGAATTCGCCGAGGTTAAATTGATATACGGTGGCGGCGCTTTCCGTATTCCGTTTATTCGTTTGTTCATTATACTTGCAAACATCGTCTCCGTTGCGACACGGTATTAAAAAGTATTATCGTGGATTACGTGTTGTGTAAACGGACCGTATTATTCCATCGGGCCGAAGACAAGCCGCCGCTGAAATCTCATCGTGTCGAATGTCGGAGAGAATCATTTGTACCGCTGCTACGGCCGGTTATGGGAGCGCGCGGCGATAAAAAGTTTCGTGCCGTTTGTGTTCGATCGGTCGATGAGGCAGGGAGCGCGCGCTCAATGACCGATACATTATCTAAGAGGACCGGTTACGTACGCGCCTAACCTCTGTATCTACTGTGTTCGGGGCACAAGTGTGGGACGCCGCGAGGGACCGTCTCGATGGAGTCGTAAATAGTTACGTCGATGCCGCCGTTGAATTTCAAGGAGGGAGGAGGGGAGGGGAGGGGTGGGGACACGCGTGACCGACGAGATGGTGTGCATATAACGCGTGGAATAATGCAGATTGGCCGCGACATGTCGGAACGAGGTCGGAAATGTGAATTCGTTGCCTCGCCGCCGAACATATTGTAATTTTTCTCGCGGACTGTTTCGCGGTAAATGACGCAAAAAAAAATCGTTGTCTTTCTGCATGGTTTCCAGGGAACGATACTACGTCAAGAATATGCCGTGCTAGCGAGAACGAGAGAGGCAGGGCGGTTACGTCTAAATCGTCCTTGAATGTAAGCGGAGACAACGCCGCGCGCCATCGCGCCGACTATAAGAATGCAGCGCGCAGTGCACGGCAGGGTGTTTTTTTCAGTGTGTCGGTAGGCTACGGAACTTTGTGCATGTGTGTCGGCCCATCAAAAATTCAAATGGTACGGCTTGATTTCACCGGCCGTTTACCTAGAGCATATTGAATACACGCGTTCGAGAGAGAGAGAGAGAGAGAGAGAGAGAGAGAGAGAGCGCCCTCTGACGCCCTATAAAGGGTCAAGCGGTTAAAGCCTACGACGGGACCCTGGGTTCGCTGGCGAGCCGACCGTACGGCGATTAGCGACCAATGACATTTTAGGTTACGTAAAATAGATTCGGACAGTCGGCGGTGTCCGTAGCCCGTGTTACCTGTCGAGCAGTAGTCGGAGTTAATGTGGTTCCCGCGATAATAACTCGATACGTTGGCTCCGGTACGTGTCTCTGTTCCGTAAATCTACCGTGCATACGTTAGAGCGCGCGCGAGGAGTGGGGGAAGCGCGAGGAGTGGGGAGACGCGGCCGGAGGACACCGCAGAAACGCGATGAGAATCGAACCAAGTACATTGCTCGCGAAACTGTATTATCTCGATTGTTTCGAATCGAGAACAATTAATAAACGAAATTCTCGTATCGACGAATTAATAAAATATATATATATCCATTGTTTCCGCGCCAGCATCGTGTGTCGATGCATGTTTCCCGGCTCTCTCTCTCTCTCTCTCTCTCTCTCTCTCTCTGACGCTCCTCCGCATCGCGTTCGAAACGATGTTCTGACTCATCGGACGACTCTCCGGGAACGATTAGGGGGGAAAAACTTATCGCGCTGTGTGGCAACCTGTCCGGCATCGGGAATAGTTTCTCTCTCTCTCTCTCTCTCTCTCTCTCTGTGGAAATGCTGCAAGATTTTCGAGACATCGATCCGGTCCAGGAAACGTTTCCAATTATTTATCGGTTTTCCATTTTCGTCGGTACGGTGCGGCCCGCATCACGAAATGAGATACGAATTGACCATGATCATACGTTACGGCCATAGAGTGGACAAAATCGATAGCGGCCGAGCAATCCACTTAACGGCATTCTCTAAGCAGCCGCTGAACGTGATAAATCGAAGGCTGCGGACTATTTAGATATGCCGTAACGATACATCGAGCGGTCGGTGCAATACGAGATAGGGGACAGATTATATACGCTAACGAACAGTTTCTCGCTCTCTGTGTATCCGTACGACGACGGACAATCGGATTCGTTCGATCAACGTTTTTGGAACCGCGTTCTGCTCGCCGGCCGATCGGGCCCGATGGCGTTTTTGATACGCTCGCGATTATTATTAACACTTCCGCGACCGCGCTAGAAAGCTCAAAAATTGTATAATGTATAAAATTAAAATATTTCATTCGATTAAACAAAAATTACGAAGGAAACTTATACGATCATCGATTACTTCTTCGGCATTCGTACCTCTTGCAAATCTTAATAGAATGAAGCAATCGTTTTAAATTTTTCATTAATCATCCATTCGGTCATCAATCGATCGAATTTCAAACGGGGAGATCTCCTCGTTCGGTTGGCTAAGTGTTAAACTAAGCCGTGTGATCGCTCGATGCTTAACAAGCGCGACCCGGTAGGTATTACGTAGTAATACCTTAATAATATAATATTTAATTTATATATTAATTTAAATATTATTAATAATATAATATCGCGCTAAATCGTTATCTAATAGTTTTAAAAAATCCACGAGAAGAAAATAAGGACCCTTAATTCCATCGTGACCGAAATTCAGAGTCGCAGAGATTCGATTTGTAACGACCTACGGTCGAACGATTCGTGAGATTCTCCGGAATCCGAGAAGAAAAAAATCGGAGAGTACCAAGGGGTTGGAGCGGGGGAGGTGAGGTCAAACAAGAGAGAGAGAGCGGCTAGGGCCTACGTGATGCCGCGACGCCGGCCCCGTTACCGCGACAGAACAGGATGCATTTTAATAATTGATATCCGCGCGAAAAAGAAAAAAAAGAAGAAAATAGACAGATCGTTGTGCAATCGGCGAGATACGGTAGCCCGCATGTCACAATATCGAGTCGAAACACGCCAGCCCTTTTTTTCCGAGGCGATTCTACCCCGGTCGGAACACCGTTTCAAGGAACACACAGCCGGCGCGCGGTTCATCAATCCTTGGGAGTGAACGCCCACGCGAAATGCCCGAAACCGAGGGTTTTCTTTTCCCCGGGATTTACGTTATCCATTCACGATAGATGCTGTGTCATACGCACGGAACGCCGTAATATCGTTTCTGTCGCAAGATCGTCACGCGCGTTACTTACTGTACAATGACAGGAGGAACGCGCGGGGGTGGAAAAGCGAGGCAGTGAAGGAGAGCGAGCGAGAGAGAGAGAAGGAGAAAAGCTGGGGAAGATACGGGGTGGAGGGGGTGGTGGTCGCGAAGGCAGGAGAGCGAGAGAGAAATCGCGAGGGAAAGAGAGAGAGAGAGAGAGCACAGGGAACAAATAGGTGACGCGCGTGTGGATGGAGGTTGCTCAACTTGACATCGCTTTCGTGACGTCATACAAAATCACTTTACCTCGAGACGAAAGCAACTGCTCCGGTCCGCGCGCGCTCGCCCGCTGTCTTCGTGCCCGTACGGACCCGTACGTCGATGGAGTCGAGAACAGAGAGTGATAAAGAACACAGGGACGACGAGATGATGAGAATCCCCGGAGAGAGAAAGGGGTGAAGAAGGCACCGCGCGCGCACACAAACACGCACACACGGAGGGACCGAGAGTGAAAGAGAGGGGACGATGGTGTAAGTCTGTTGGCGAGCGGTACCCGCTCTCCACTCCGCCGACGGCCGGAGGACGTCTCTTCTTTGTTCTTCCTTCCTGCTCTCGCAGCCACTCTCGGAGCTTCACCACACACTCGGCTGACTAACGGAACGAAGTTAATCGGAGCACGTTAGAGCCGCACTCTCTTTCTCTCTCTCTCTCTCGCTCTATCTTCCCTCTCTCTTCCCTCCTCTCTGGACGATCTGTGCGTCTCGAGTCCCTTCGTCACTGTTGTTGCACTCTTTTAATTTTTCTATGCGTCCATCTAGACAGGTATTGCGATGCTTTCTTCGACGCACCACTGGACTGAATAGATCTGGTCGGTTGCGAAAAAGTGCACTAGAGACGCGACACTCAACAGTTCCGATTACCGTGTGTATAATTCTTCTTCGCGAAACGATTCGACCGAAGGACGAACGCAGACTGAGAGATGTACGCGCGCCCGTATGTACGTATGCGTATGTGTGTCTGTCTCTGGTGCGCTGGTGTGTATATGCAGCGCACGGTCGCGAGTACGCGGGACGGATATACACGTATAGGAGAGCAAAGAAAACACACTGCGTATCCGTACTGTTACTCGAGAGAACGAGCGGGCTTCCGACCGACGTCTGTACGCAAGCAAGGCCGGAGCACGACTGAGCGCGTATGCGAGCCGACACTGGCCGAGCGTGTGGCCCACGACGCGGAGATACCCGACCGAACGTCGTACCGCTACGACACGAGTTCCGAGTCCTTCGCCCCTCCCCTCCCCGCCCCTCTATCTATAGTTCGCCGCGACCCCTCGCTCCGCCGCGGACCGCCACACCGTACCGACGCGTGTTCCTCCTTCGTCCCCGCTGCACACGCTCTCTTCGCTATATCTCGTGCTTAAACTCGTACACGTCCTTCGTTGTACGAGATATATGTAACGCGATTTTTCCACGACGACCGTACCCAGCCGCGCAACCGATACGCTACGTGTACGCCACGGCCGCCCGAAAAACCTATCCGAATAATCGCCGCTACCTGTGCTCGTTTTCTCACAGGATCGGCTGGGGTCGGGCCGCGGATCCATGCCGAACAGGTGTGAGGCAACAAGGTGGGGGACCGGGGTTAAAGAGACTAGGGGAATGCTAAGTGATTCCCGCTCGACGCGCGCTCTCCAACCAACCACGCTGGGCTGGCTCTCTCGCTACGTATAGCATGCGTGCGTGTATGTATTCGTTCTACGTTACTGCGCTCGCGAATTTCATCGTTTGACCGCCAGCTTTCCGCGGAGAGACGACCGTTTCGGCTTCGCTGTTCCCGCCCTGCCTCCCGCGCTCCGTTATTAACCCTTCGCCGAAAAATTAACGGGCAACTTCGCGCGTTCGACGCGACCACGGGGAAGAACGTGCATGACATTAGATCGAAACCTAACTCTCGGCGAACTCCGCGCGATAACGCTGCGCGGCCGGTTCGACAAATATCGCCGGCGGAGTAATCGTTCGGTGCGCGACAGATAAGAACAAGGGAGACGGAAAACAACTTTAATTAGAAATGTTTGTCGTCCTTTTGCGGGGAAAAACAAAGGTCAGCGCTGCTTCGACGCGACGGAAAATTACGGAGCGGACTACGACCGGACTACTGTGTTAACACTTCCACGACCGCGCTGGGAAGCTCAAAAATTTTCATAAAATTAAAATCGCTTCTTACTGCATTCGCGTATCTCTTGCAAATCTTGATAAAAAAATTTAGCGATCTTTTTTTTAGTTTTCATTAATTATCAATTCGGTCGTCGATCGACTGAATTTCAAACGAGTGTTAAGCGGTAAGTGTTAAGCGGTGGAATCATCGTCCGACCGGTATATACCGTATATTTCTTGTTGACACGTTATTAATACGGACTATACACGCCGAAATAATAAAGCGTGTCGGAATACGGAAGACGGTGGGAGAGAGCCGGCCGGCCGGCCGGCCGGCCGGACGGCCGACCAACCAGTAGGTGGTTCGCGCTGGATTTAATGGTAGATAGGAAGGGTACATTACACCCAATGGGTTATACGTGGAATTTAGTGGATGTACGCGCGTCTAAGTACCGTAATGCGATATGATAATGCGCCGCGCGTGGTTTTGTGCGAACGTCCACGTGAAATATCATCGCGAGAGCGTAGGGTATGCGCGCGCGCGAGCGAGAAAGAGAGAGAGAGTGTGCGCGCGCGCGCACACATCCCCGGGGAAAAAACGCGTGTTTCTATCGAAACATTTAAACCTGTGCCGCGACCCTTTTGCTCGATAACGTTCCATCCAAGCCGGCCTGGCGTTTCTTCCTACAATAGAACAACACACGCCGGTTAGTTTCGTTCACGATCGGCTCGTCGTTGCATTGGCGTAGGATCGGCCACAGGTCAGATCCGCGTCTTCCGTCCGCAACAGAGTTACGGTTGATCAGTCGGCGAAACGAAAGCGAAAGTGACTCGATACGTTTAACTTATCAGCGATTAAGCGTACGAGTTATTAAAACGCCCCCACCGTTGCCCGGCAATCCTATCTTCTCGCCGCGTTTCTTCCTTTCACCGAGTAAAAGTGAACAATTTATACCGCGGACAGATCCGCGTTCCCTTTTTAGCGGCCGGCGCACTTGGAACGTCCCCGTCGAGGCACTCGTCGATTCCGGGATCTTCCAACGTGTACAGGGTGTCCGAAAAATGTCTCGCGATCCGGAAATGGCGGGTTCCTCGGATCATTTGAAGCAACTTCTTCCTTTGTAAAAATGTTCTCCGAGGCACCGTTAACGAGTTATCAACGAAAGAACAGTGACCAATAAGAATCGAGTACGGCTGGCGCGAGGCGGCCCAGCCGAGCAGCGCGCCAAGCCCGGTTCCGCTCATTGGCGCGGTCGCTTCGCGCTAGCCGAGCTCGCCTCTCATTGGTCACTGTTTTTTGTTGATAACTCGTTAACGGTGCCTCGGAGAACATTTTTGTAAAGGAAAAAGTTGCTTCAAATGTCCAGAGGAACCCGCCACTTTCGGATTGCGAGACATTTCTGGGACACCCTGTACGTGTATCCGGCTCGGGGAGGAATCTGAAGGGTGAGAGCAGTTTCCGGTCGAAATAGCCCTCGCAAGAATTCCGTACAGCGTCCACCGTGTTCCCGGGTCCCCGACCGGAATCGAAATCACCGTGGAAGGGAAACGTGGAAGAATCGTGGCGCGCGAGCGTATATTGGTCCGAGGATTATCGCGGGCTCGTATCGCGTTCAAATGGAACGTCGTCTCGCGTGTCGCGTTAGCGGCGAGCGCCGAGAGCGTCTACGCGCAGAAAATCAGTGGGTCAAGGTGAGATTCCTCGAGGAAAGTTGGAGAGATCGGGGAAGAAAAGGGGAGGAGAACCATGGCGCCGGGCACGGCGATGATGGTTTAGCGGTTTTCTTCCACGGCGGAGGGAAGGAACGGGATGGGAACGCGGTTGAAAAAATAAAGTGCGCGTTTAAAAATAGATCGACGGAACAAGGAACTTATCGATCGTTAATTACGTAACCGACCGAGGAAAGAGACGTTTCGAAAGAGTCACGTGATCGACGGATCCCGTCCGTTCCTCCGACGCCGCTCCGGCCGCTCTTGTGCGGCGGCTCTACGTGTACCACGCTATATGTATGTACGTATGTATGTATGCACGTACATATATAGCAAGCATGATTCTCCCATCTTGAACGGACTTAATCTGCTCACTATTCATGACCGTTCCGCGTTCGCCGATTTCATTTTCCTGTTCGAGATTATCAACGGCTATCTCTGTGTTTCGTAGACACCGCTTCGCAGAACTAATCTTATCTGTCCTGATCCGTTAACCGGAACCTGTGTACGTACAAAGGGAATTGTGTCGCGAAACGTTTCACTTTATTACCACGCTCACCCTCGGACGACCAAAAAATACATTTTTCGCCGGCGAAAAGTCGAACGATACCATCGTCGTCGTCGTCGTCGTCCCCGGGGCCGATTTGTTTTCTTGCCGCGTTACGTTGTTGTTCGCGTTGGGACAAAGGGATCGCGCCGTGTCCAGCGGGCGAACAAATCAAATCGCGGCCCGGATCGAATCAAATGATTATGCAGAAACGCGTGAAGCGCCCCGTGCACACGTAGAAACAAACGCGCGCGTTTGGCGGCGCGCGACGTCGATTCGGGAAATTCTGACGGATCGATACACAGGGTGTATCCCGAAAATGTCTCGCGATCCGGAAACGGGAGGTTCCCGAGGTCATTCGAAGCAACTTTTTCCTTTGCGGAAATTTTCTCCGAGGCTTCGTTTACGAGTTATTAACGAAAAACGCTGACCAATGAGAGGCGAGCTCGGCTGGCGCGCGGCGGCCCAAGTCAACGAGCGCACGGAGCCCGGTTCCGCTCATTGGCTCGGCCGTCTCGCGCCAAATGATCTCGCCTCCGATTGGTCACTGTTTTTCGTTGATAACTCGTAAACGAAGCCGCGGTTTGCATTTTCGCTAAGGAAAAAGTTGCTTCGAATCGCCTCAGGAATCCCCTACTTTCGGATTGCGAGACATTTTTGGGACACCCTGTATGTAGGCGAATGATTCTCGAAGACTATAAAAACGAGACGCAAGACTCGGATAATAATCTCGATATATATAATATAATAATATAATATATATATGATATATAATATATTATATAAATATTATTATAATATTATAATATATATATTATATAATATATTATATGTATATATAATAATATAATATAATAATATCTCCTCTTCCCAGATTGTCCATTTCTCTGCACAATCTGAGCGTCAGTTAGGGAGACATTACTGTAATCGCTTTCGTCGCGAACCTCTCGCGAAGCGAAGCGTGCCGCGCGCCAGCAGAAATATTCACACTTTTCCAAAAATCCGAGATTTCGTCGATTTCGCGGCTCGTTAAAATTCGCAATCTGGATCCGATCGATCGTTCGATCGATACTCCGGCGACTATCGATGAATCGATGCGTATCGCGCGGCGATATGCTTTCAGTTTATTTTTATTTCCGTCACAGAGAGACAAACGCCGTGAGTCACGCTGTACTGCTGTGGACGGGGTTTCATACACCGTCGATTATTACTCATGAACTCGTTTCAATCGATGATTAAATCTACTTATCGCGCTCGGTTGCGATTGCGCGTCGGTCGAAATCAACGAATTTCGTGCGGGATCGGCGATCGGTTATTTAGAAAGAGTGATCGTCGATTGCGTCGGACACACGTTGCGTCAAACTCTGGACCGCGAAGCCGCCGGGCCATTTCGAGAACTTTTTTCGTCGCGGCGGTTACGTTCTGTTCGTTTGTTCGTTCGCGTTAAATATTACTCTCGTTAAGCGGATTGATAGCGGTTGCCCGTAGAAGCAGTCTCCGGACCCGTGAGCGGCGTGAATTATTATTAAAATACAGAGGGAGAACGGTGGTAGCGCAGCGGGAAGGGAGGGAGGGATAGACGTAACGTTGCTCCTCGAAAAGGATGCATTATTTAAGGAACTCGCGTTCCGAATGGAACACGCCACGGGAGCAAGTTTCGGCGCGGCTTTTGTCTCGAGTTTATGCCGTAACGTTTCAGTCAGCTCGAATGAAAGTTATCCTCTGTTAGGACGAGGAAGGGTCGATCGGAGGTGGGAGAAGATGCCCGGTAGGGGAAGAGACGGGCAACCAGGGGCTGAGCAGGGGCGCCGGGGAGGGAGGGGCGGCCGATGAGGCGGCGCGCGGGGGAGGGGAGCGGGAGGAGAAACGATGCGCAGTACAGCGCAAAATAGACGCACCGTGGCTCTTACTCGTTTGTATTCGTTTTGCCTCGAACCGACATACTTCCAGCCGATATTGGCTGCCGACTGACTCTTCTTTCTGCCTAACCAGTCTATGTTACTTTCCTCGTCCCGCTCGCGGCGGAACGGCAGCCGCGCAGGGCCGTCTTGTTCGATAGGCCCCCGTCGGCCGAGGCGCTCTCTCGTTGCTCGCGAAACACGATTCTTTCTAAAAATCAAGAACAATTTTCACGAACAAAAAAGGCCCCCGCTAGATCGTCCCGAATCTACGAACATCGAATCTACGAGCATCGCGACGCGACGCGGTCCGTCGAGGAATTCTCCGCGCCGTATAAATAATCGCATCGACGAAATTCGGTGTCGGTATTTATCGAATTCCATGTCATGTACCTGCAGAGTACCGTCGCGCGGCCCGAGCGAAACGAGAGGGGGGGACATCGCGCGCTAGGACCGGCGGCGCGGCAGACCCGCCATTTTCAACCCTCAGCCAGTCACGTGCCACCTATAAGAAGGCTGCTGTATCGTTTCGCAAGCTTCTCGGTGATTTCTACGGCTTTGCAGAGACTTCCGTCTGTCCGTCGAAGCGAGAGAAACGTTATTGTTCGAGTCTCGAACGATGAAATAGCAACGAGAAAATTTCGTAGGGCCTGCGGAAACGACGGCACGGAGTGTCTGAGAACCGCTGCGGTCACGATAGGCTCTCGTCGAGTCGTAAACGTATTCGGCTACTCGTTACGCTAACGGATATCTATAAATCAGACGGTTATCGCGGCATTCGGTCGACATGGCGGATTGAATTTAACCTTGATGATACATTTATCGTTGCTAATTTATCTTGTAACACCTCTCTTAATAAACGCGCGCGGACGCGTGAGTCGCGCCGGTTTCAACGCGGCAGGAGAAAGAGAGAGAAAGCGAGAGAGAGAGAGAGAGAGAGAGAGAGAGGGAGAGGATCCGTGTAAATAATCGCGAAATAAAAGGAGGGTAAACAAGGTCGGACGGGGTAAAGGCTCGGATCCAATGCATTGAACGGTCAACGACGTTCTGACTGCTGCGCAGTCGGGTTCGCGCAACACGTGACCAAGCACCTAGCCAGCGAGAGCGTGCCTCGGTCGAGTGGGGAAAGCCTTTTCCCTAGAGTTTCGTGCACGAGTAATGACAATCGAGGCTGTGAGAGGAAGGTGTATGATTGCGACGTGATGCGAATCGAGACTGCCACCGAACTTTCCTCGATATTACAGCAGCAACGGCGCGACGCGCGCGCACACCGCGCCGAAAACCGTTCGTTTACCGGACTTACAGGAATCTTTCGAATCGATATTTAAATCGCGCAAGAACGGTAACCAGCGTACAAAAAAGCACCGAGGTGACCCCCGATGAGCAGGCACATGATTTCGACTTGCTTCCGCTTTCGTTACTTATTTTATCGGTGATTCTCTCCGTATACAGTAATGTCTCCCTTACTGACGCTCGGATTGTGCACAAAAATGGACAATTTGGGAAGAGGAGACACGATTGTTCGAGCCCTTGCAACTCGTTTTTACAGTTGTTGACAATCGACAGCCATAAAGAACGAGCCACAAGGCTCGAACAATATCGTATCTCCTTTTCCAAAATTGTCCATTTTTGTGGACGATCCGAGCGTCAATTAGAGAGACATTACTGTATCGTGTAACCGTTTGTTACGCATTACATAAATAAAAATCTGCAAATAATCGAAGGATAACGCGAAAAGAAATTCTCCGTCCTCGTTAACCTGGTCGCACTCGAAACGTGCCACGGTGCCGCCGAACAACGCGCGGCAGCGTCGCGTAAATTTCACCGCGCGCGTTTCGTGTAAATTTAACCGTGCGCCGCCCGTAATTTCGATCTACGGAAGCCGGTAAGAGTCAGCCATCTGGTCCCGCGCTTAACGTAATAACACGGATTCCGCGATTCACACGTGTTACACGGGAGGTCCGGGGGCACGCGTGTCCCTTTAATACGCGCTCGACACACCGTAATCTCGAAAATAAACGTGTATTTGCGGGAACGCGTCCGGACGGGCGAGGAACGGCGGAAGAGAGAAGCGTAACGTCGGCCGGAGAAAAAACGGCGCGAGCGCGCGCGCGCGCGCGTCAGGACTCGTTTCGTAGCGGAGCTGTCGGGAGCGTTGCACTCCGGTCTGTGCTTTGTTCTAGGGCCGCGAACGAAGCTCGAGCCTCGAATTCGACACCGGCCGATACCGTCGCGGATCCACCGCGATCGTAGAATCGAATCGGACGGCCAGAGCGCTCTCGAACCAGGATCGAAACGCAAGTCGAAACTTTTCGGCTTCGCGACGCTCGCAACGGCGAACATCCCCATCCGTCCCCTATTTCTGGCCCGTGCCCCGATCCTCTCCACGGGCTGCGAACAGCCTAGGATTAGAAGCTTGTGTTTGTCCTCGCGGCGGAATCCGCTCGGATTTCCGCTTTCGAGCAACCGATTCTCGGCCCGCGGTCTATTTTTACTTGTTGCGAGAAGAGGCCCGGCCTCCTCGAAAACCACCCCCGCCCGAAAAACTAATCCCTCGTCGCGTGTCTCTGGCGTGTCTCCCGAGCGCATTTCTCCGGCCGCCGCTGCCGGAGATCGCCGCCGAGTTTCCCGCCGGAAACCATCGGTTCTCTCCTTCCCGAGAAGTACACGTTTGTCCAATCGAGACGCGTGCAGCTTCGATTAACTCCGGCGCGTTCCGAAGGTGTTTTCCGAGGGGTGGATGACCGAGGCAGAAGTATTAGGGTGTCCCGTAAGTTCTTTCCGCGCCGCGCTATGAATGACTCTACCTGGCTGTGTTTATATAAACACGTAGGCTCATCCTCTTGACTGTTTAGGGTATCGGTTTTAGTCGTCCCAGAGCTCTTTTAAGGTATGTTTCGTTGGTGACAAAGTTCCTTGTCAAATTTTTTCGGAAGACAAAAATTATTGCAGTTCGCGATTGGGACGTTCTACCTCATCCTCCGTACTCCCCAGACATTGCTCCATCCGATTATTACTTGTTCTTCTCGTTTAAAAAATTCTCTCCGTGGGAAACGGTTTAAATTCGTAAGCGAAATAAAACTGCACCTTGAACGATATTTTGCAAATAAGCCTCAAGAATCTTGGAAAGACGGCATAACGAGGCTTTCTGAAAGATGGATGAAGGTAATAGAGCATAACGATTCATATACAGTATAACTCATATATTATAATTGATATATATATATATATATATATATTATATATATTATATATAATAATTGATATTATATATATTATATATTATATTATATGTTATAATATATTATATTATAATATATTATAATATATAATATATAGTATAATATATTATATATTATAATATATAATATATTATATATATTATAATTGAGTATAACTCAATAAATCAACCTTAAATAACAAATATCGTATAATCATTTCGCATCAGAAAAAAGGAAAGAACTTATGGGACACCCTAATCAAATCCGACGCGGGTGATACGTGCCGCCGGACGAGGCTCTGGTGTGCCTGTGCGGATAGGGCCCTCTCTCGCGGTGGTGACATCGCGCCTTGGTCGACTCCGTCTCTTCTCTCGGTCGAAGGCCACGGTTTCGAGGCTGAGAACGGCCGGGGCTAATTTATTCGAAAATATTCATGCGCCGCGACGAGGATACTCGAGGCGAGCTCGTGACCAACTGAACGCGTACGCCCGACCGGCGGATCACGATCGACGACCTTATTTATCCGGCCGGGTCTAATTGAAAGCATCGTAAAGACAATCTCCCGCGGCAATTAAAGTCGCGCGGAGCGGGAGGCTCCTTTGAAAAATATCCTTCCGTTCCTTCCTCGCGCTCGGCTGCCGGCCCGGAAAGCGGAGGTCTCTCCTCGTCATCGGTTTTTTAAAAGCGCGGCTACACAAGCTTTGACTGCGCCACGCCGCGACGGGAGGGGCCGAAGGGGTTGAACAACCGAGTCCTTTCGAATTCGAGGGGTACGTGCTCTATCTCGCTCACCTCGCCTCGCCTCGCTCGTTTCTCCTCTTTCGCGAAATTCGCGGGCAAAAGCGAGAGGAGAAGAGGGGGAGAAGTTCTCTGTTCGTTGACTTTTGCGGGGAAACATTGAGATTTAATATCTCGAGAAGGACGTCGCCGCCCGGCGTGGCCGCTCGCGGAGAAAGGAAGTTCGCCGCGGAGAAACAGCTCGAAAGTTGCGCGCCCGGCTCGCTCGATTCGTAACCGAGCGTATCCTGCTTTTAAACGGCGAGCGTCGCGGATTTTTTTCGTTCGCGGCAAGGCCGTTTTCTGTCGAGAAGGCATTTTCTGTCGCGATCATGGAGATCCGAATCCTTGCGACCCATTTCGGCTGCGGTGTGTCTACGATCGATTCGGAGACGGAGAATTATCGATTGATTGCAGAGATGACGCGTCGAGAGTTTCGAAAACGAGCATAGAAATCGCGTAACATTTACCCGAATCGCTGCTCCCATTTTACTTTAACGTTGAATCTACCGCGTCGCTTGAGATAACCGGTTTTATATAATGTTTTTTCTTATTTAAAATTGCTTAAATGATTAGAACTCTTCCGGAGAAAATTAACAAACTTTCTTAAGCCGACCATACATTATAATTATAATATTAACAAATGATTTTTGGGTGTCCAAAATTCCAGGCATCTCTTATATTATATCTTATATATGCATTTATAATATATTATTATTATATATATCTTCTATATTATATAATATTATATCTTTTATATTATATAATATTATGTCTTCTATATTATATAATATCATATCTTTTATATTATATAATATTATGTCTTCTATATTATATAATATTATATCTTCTATATTATATAATATTATATATCTTTTATATATTTTTTTTTTATATAATATTATATCTTCTATATTATATTATAATATAGAGTATATAATATATATATAATATAAGTATATAAGTAAATATATAATATAATATTATATACTATATCTTATCACTCTTATTATATCATTGCATTATATCCATAACGAATAATAAATAAAATTGCGGATTGCGTCTAATTTCGTTGGACGTCCAGAAGACCCCGGTTGATTTTCACGATCAAAATTTCGTACCGACGAAATCGATCGAACGATTTCCGCACGTCCGGAACGATAAAACACCTCCGCGAACGGCGCAAATATTGTTTGCGGCAATCGATGTTGTATTTCCTTTGCCGGAGCTCCGTACAGCGCGACACGCCAAAAATGAGTACGCGCGTCTCCGCCGTTGGCTCTCCGCTCGTGTGAAACACGGAATGCTTGTCGTTCGCTAATTTTTCCTACGGAACGCCTCTTCCAAGACCGAACTCGGTCATTTAACGTTAAAACCTAGCCGGGCTCCGAAAGTGACTAACGCGTGTGGCTTTATCAAAGTGACGGAACCGAATTTCGTTCGGCTATTTTTCTTAGAACGCAGGCTACAAAAGAATTTATTCGATCCTTGTAACCTCGAACAACGATACATCGTCGCCGACTACATACGAGAAACCGTGTACACGCATTCGATAAATAAAACTTTCATTTCTCGGCGTTTTCTCCATCGTGGGTTTTATAATTATTATTTTTTACGTAGTGTTCTCCTAATATTTTTCCTAAATCTGATCCAATTACGTCGATTTGGTTCAGTATTTTTCGCTTCGATGACAACATTTTTGGCACTAAGAAAATTAATAGTGCTCGTAATTTCAAACTAAGAAGCAATTTGAAGCTAAGGAATGCCAGACGGATCGTTTATAATTAACTATTGTGTCCGATATTTATATTATATTATATTATATTTGCCGGCGACAAAAGGATAGAATTTTATTTCGACGCAAAAGACGCGAACAACGTGCGAATCTCGAGTGGACGGTCTTCCAAATTCTACCAACCAATCGGACACTATACAGCGAGGTGTTAAGACTCCTTTCCGTCGGCTGTTTATCGTTCCGCGTTTAGAAAATAACGAGAACATATTCGCGGCACGAACTTCCTGGAGGAGCTAATAGTTCGCGGAGAGCGGCGCGGTTACCGAAAAACAGGGGGAAAAGGATGCGTAAGTCGCGGCGTATAGACGGAAGGTGCGCGGCGGCGGCGCGCCTTGGTCGCGAATCAGGAATTTCCTTGAAGTTTGATTTTCATGTTTGGCCTCAGCGACCCGGCGCGCGGAGCGGCCGCTGCTAACCGAGAAAAATTGCAGTGTACTCACGAAGGACGGTCGAGGAAGTGGAGAAGGGTATACGCTATATAGCGTTTGACGGGGGGAGAGCGCGGGAGCGGAGGGGGAAGCGAGAAGCGCGTCGGTGCCACGGCGACGCGACGGAGATGGAATCGAGCGGCGGGAGACGCCGGCGGGACAGGGGAGGGGGGACGGTGAGCCGCGCGAAGGGGAAAACGACTCGGAACTCGTGTCGTAGCGGTATACTCGTTTTCTTCTCGGCACCCGCGCGTATCTCGTTGCCACGAAATTGAACAACCGCGACACCGCGCGCACCGTGCACGCCGAAACGGCCGCAGAATTTCCCCGACCCCGTGTGCTCCTAAACTACCAATTATTTATGGATTTCTTTTTGTTCGTTCGACTCCATATACACACCGGCTCCCCGAAACCGTTCGCGCGCGGACACGGTCGATCGAACTTCATTGGACCTTCTCCGCGGTCGAATATCGATCCTCTTGTGAACGGGCTCGAAATTCGATTGTTCCGAAAATATGTAGCCCGGTAAAATGAATCGTTTGGAAACGTTCTCCCCGTCGGAACGATGTACATTCGATGTATTCGATATACGAACGTTGTTCGCGGAGAACAATGCAACGCTCCGATAAGCGCGGTTATAATACGCGAACGGACGAGCAACATTTCGAGCACAGCCGAGACTAGAACGGACGCGAGAAAGATCGGTAATTATGTTGCTCGTTTTGCTACGCTCGCAAGAAAACCACCGTGCACCGTGAACGCGCACGATCGACGCGAATCGCAGAAGCGTTTCATATTTTTCTGCCTGTTTGATCGTTTTAAACAGCGATCGCTTTGTGCCTCGTCTCTATCTGCGAACGACTCCGCAACGTTTATTCCGAGAGGATTTCCCGTTTATCGAATAAACAAACAAACAAACTTCTCTATTCTCTCTCTCTCTCTCTCTCTCTCTCTGTTGCACTTTCTTAATGCTGAGGCTACTACGAAATCGATTAATTCGAGGTAGTCTGTAACGATGAAGAGACTGTAGTTGCACAGAGAACGATCGCCGTTTTATTAAAAATAAAATTTAATATTATATATATATAATAAAATAATATGAATATAACGTGATATAATATAATGAATATATATAGGAATATAATGAAAATAATAACATGAATATATAATAAAATTTAATATTATATATATATATACAGGGTGTCCCAAAAATGTCTCGCAATACGGAAATGTGGGGTAGCTGAGATCATTCGAAGCAACTTTTTCCTTTGCAAAAATTTTCTGCGAGGCACCGTTCACGAGTTATTCGCGAAAAACGCTGATCAATGAGAGATCGCTGACGTCCCGCCCTCGCGACCACCGCCGCTGCGTCAGCTGGCCGGCGCGACGCGGCATTGGCCGCAAGAGCGAGGCGCCGGCCGCAATCGCTCTCCGATTGGTCAGTGTTTTTCGTTGATAACTCGTTGATAACTCGACGGATTGCATTTTCGCCAAGGAAAAAGTTACTTCAAATTACCTCAGGAATCTCCCATCTCCCATCCATTACGATCTCGGTTACTTAAAAATCAGAAATGCGACGACGCGGGTCATTACGATCCGTCAAATGTGTTACAGAGATCGCGTCGACCTGTTCAATTTTTACAGGCGACCATCGAACATCGATGGAACAGCGCGGAATATCCGAGCGATCGAACTCGACCCTGTGGAGAAACTGTGAAAACGAGCCGGCCGGGTCCGCGCGCGCGGTGTTTCGGTGGCGTCGATTATTGAATATTTCCGTTTCGTCCTTGGCCGGCTGGCTCCCCTGGAATAGTTTCGTTAGCGCTAATCGCCGTGACAAAAGAGTGCTCGGTAATATAAGCGAACGGACACGTGATATTCCGCGGCGCGTCTTGGGTCACCGGGAACGATATATTCGACGAAGGAAGAAGAAGCCGGCTGCTCTGCTCGGCCGTAGGGACGGTCGATCGGCAGGAATTAAAATATCGAGCGTCTCGAATAGGAGAGCGCAGTACTCGAAAGCTGCACGCTGCAAGAGGAACGAATGGGGAGGAGAGGACGCGGAGAACGATAGAGGCGGAGAGAAGAGTAGAGAGGAGAGGACGGGGGGAAGAGAGGAGAGCAGAGAAGAGGGAACGAGAAGGAGGAGAAGAGGGAACGAGAAGGAAGAGAAGAGAGAGATAGAGCGAGAGAGTGAGAGCGAGAGAGAGATAGAGCGAGAGAGTGAGAGCGAGAGAGATAGAGCGAGTGAGAGCGAGAGAGTGAGAGTGAGAGAGCAAGAGGGATAGAGCGAGAGAGTGAGAGCGAGAGAGATAGAGCGAGAGAGTGAGAGCGAGAGAGATAGAGCGAGTGAGAGCGAGAGAGCGAGAGAGATACAGCGAGATTGCGAGAACGAGAGAGCGAGAGAGATACAGCAAGATTGCGAGAGCGAGAGAGCGAGAGAGTGGGAGCGAGAGAGCGAGGACGATAGAGAGCGAGCAGAACGAGGACCCGACCCGGAGGAACGAGGACAGCAGGACTCGAGTAGTCCTGGCTGGTTCCGTCCTCGTTTCACTCTTTAGAAGCGCGCCGGGATCCCCTTTCCTCGTCTCTTCCGTTCGTTTTCTCGTCGGGTTGGCGAACGAACGAACGAGCGAACGAACGAACCAGCCAACCATCCAACCAACCAACGAAAGACAGAGGCTTTTGTTCTGGCTCGTGTACCGGATAATCCATGTTTATACGATTTTGGTCGATGCCTTTCGCGTAATATTATTGGACGGCAATCGGCGGCGGTGGTGCGGCGGTGGCGCGGCGGTGCGGCGGCACGCTCGCGACGCACAGTCATCCTGTACCGGGGAGGACCCTCGTCACTTTCGAACGGCAGATGTTGTTCGATTCCCGTGGTGGACATGCTAATGAATATTTCGACGCGGCGTTGCCGGCTGCCCCGCGCGCCAATTACTTTTTCTTTTTCACGTTGAGGCAGGTCCGAGGAAACGTATCGCGGCCGCACGGAGTCCGGGGGCAAGTTCTCTCAAACTCGCGTGTACCGTGTAGTATAACACCACTTATACGCGGTGTCCGACGCGACACCGCGCGGCCGTTTTGTAAATAAGGCTCGCGCGGCCGAGTTGCACTTGCGTTCGTCGGATCGACGCGACAGGATCGAGCGTAGCTTCGAACGAAGACGAAGGAGAAAGACCCGGCCACGATATATGTATTGTATATTCGTGGAAAAAAAGTTATCTCGGACCCGCCCTCGTGCGACCAGCCGCGTTTCTCGAACGAAACCCGAGGGGCTCGACTGTTGCTTCGTAAAAGAAGGGGGGGGGGGCGAGGGGGCTCCGCCATTCACGCAACTGGAAATAAGGTGAACCCTCGGAATGTCTTTCATAGAAGCTTCGCGCAGCCATAAAATCGACTGTAGCTTCGAATAAGGCGTACTTTTGAGCCGCAGCTTGGGGAACACAGATTTTTCGGACCGGTGTGTTTCGAACGAATGCGCTGCCCGATTGATGCCTGCGTGGCTACGATGATAGGATTAGGTCGATCTCTCGATTACAACCTGTTGACAAGTTTGGGAGGTTATGGTGCAGGAGCTCGTTACGGTATCATCGACGAACAAAGGAACTTTGTTTGTTGCAATCAGACCGCGGATTTTTATGCGAAGTAAGAATTGTCTGCATTATAATCAAAATACCATAATTATATATATATGATTATTGGCTATATTTTGATATATATGGCTATTATTCGCTATATATGGCTATTATTTTGATTATGGTATTATATATATATATATTATCTCTCTCTATATATATATATATGGCTATTATTTTAATTATGGTATTATTATATATATACTACTATAATCAAAATAATAGCCTTGACATAACCTTGACATTGATTTCGTTCTTTACACGTTCTTCAATTTTCTTTTCACCGTTTTGCAATCAATCTATTCTCTTTTGTCATAAATACTTGAAATCATAAAACATCGATTTTCGTCGTAAATGCATCGAATCGATGATCTAGCAGAAGATCGACGGCAGCTTCACGTACACGTGTACATCGAGCACGGATCCACAGCTTGGGAAACAGATTTCCATCGTACAATATATGCAAACAGAAGAGATCGATCGTTTTCGAATGGCGCAGCCGTCCAGAAATTGCCCGATCTCGTGTCCTTATTAGCATAAAGATGGCGGCGCGTAACTCTCAAGAATCCGAAACGAGCGCCCCTGTTCCGCCGCAGCCGAATGGATCGACCGGTTGAATCGAGCGTTTGTAATAATTGCGAGATAATAATTGAACGCCGGTACCGTTAACGAGCCGATCTCCGCCGTTCCCTACGAACCCGGACGCTCGGATCGCTCAGAAATATTATACGATATGCACTGCGCAGTTACACTGTGTACAGCGCGCGGCGTACAGTATGCATTATACAGCGAAGCATAATTGCTATACATAGAGTGGATTGGTTCTGGCTTATATCGGTTCCTGAAGTAACCGTAACCGAAACCGATATACTTTGTAACACGGCGGCGAGACGTTTTCGGCTCTTCGCAACTATTTTGGACGGAACCGGTGTACAGGGTGAGCACTTGTTAACACTTTCGCAATTAATTTTTCTTCGAAAATACGATTCGTTTCGTGCTTATTTTTCTTTCGTATCACCGGACTGCGGATTTTATGCGTTTACAAGGGAAACAGCTTGACGAAATTTCAAACTATAGAGAGATTTAAAGAATTTAAGATTATTTATATATTATTAAGAACGTATTGAAATTATTAAACGAAGAACGATGGTTCTATCTTGTTCCTGTTTGTTGGAATTTATGAGGCAAATATTTGCTGTGCACTAAGATACGCAGTCTACTTTTCACTGACACAGTGTACAGTATAATATATATAGTATACAATATGAGTATTCAATATTCAGTATACAATATACAGTATATAATATAAGTATTCAATATACAGTATATAATATAAGTATTCAATATTCAGTATTCAATATTCAGTATATAATATTCAGTACACAATATAAGTATTCAATATTCAGTATACAATATAAGTATTCAATATTCAGTATAAAATATAAGTATTCAATATTCAGTATACAATATAAGTATTCAATATTCAGTATAAAATATAAGTATTCAATATTCAGTATAAAATATAAGTATTCAATATTCAGTATACAATATAAGTATTCAATATTCAGTATACAATATAAGTATTCAATATTCAGTATAAAATATAAGTATTCAATATTCAGTATACAATATAAGTATTCAATATTCAGTATACAATATACAATATTTAATATATAATATAAGTATTCAATATTCAGTATACACTATAAGTACTCCCTATAAGTACTCCTTCAGTATACAATATACAGTATACACACTATAAGTATTCAATATTCAGTATACAATGTACAGTATACAATATTCAGTATACACTATAAGTATTCAATATTCAGTATACACTATAAGTGTTCAATATTCAGTATACAATATAAGTATCCAATATACTCTACGTAGTATACAGAGCACACAATCTGCGGTCTACAGTATATAATATACAGCTCGCAGCGTGCAGTATACAGCATAAAGTGTACAGATACAATATACGGTATACAGTGTAAGGGTGGAGAGTCCTGTGCACGCGGCAGAGGGAAAGAGGGGAGACCGCAGGTGGAACGGAGAGGGCAAAGACGAGTCCATGGACCACGGGTTCGCGTTCGACTTCGTCCCTCGAACTTCGCGGTCGCTTCTCTCTTCATTTTTTCGCGTCTCTCTCCGGCGGACAGAGCGAGAGAGCACTTTTTGTTCTGGCTCGTCTACCGTTCTTCCTTCTACGATTGTCACGTAGCTATTCCCATCCCTTTCCAGCCTTTCCGTATCTCCCTCTCGCTCTTTGTCTCTCGTTCTCTCGCTCTCCCGGACTCTCTCTCTCTCTCTCTCTCTCTCTCTCTCTCTCTCTCTCTCTTACTCGTTCCGCTCGGCTCTCTTCCTTGCTCACACGATTTTATTCCCCTTTCACGCGCACGCTCTTATCCTCCTCTCATCGAGCTTCATTCTCCGCTACTCTCTCTCTCTTTCTCTCTCCCTTTCCTTCGCTCTCCTCGCTCCTTTACCGGCGCACACCTACTGCGTTCTCTTACGCTGTCCTGTCTCTATCGTTCGCTAACTCGTCTCCGTTTTACCACCCTCGCCCCCCCCCCTTTACGGCCCCGCTCCATCTAACTCGGTTCCCTTTTCTTCCGCGAGCCTCGCCGTCCGAGGCAGAAACTTTTCGTTCGGTTCGACGAATTTTAATTGCCGCCAAACTGTTTGTCCGGGATTAACGACTGCACGCGAAATTTTGTTGCGTGTCCGGCTCGGATAGCTTTGGTTATGATTATTATTAGATATGACACGGAGAGCCAGAAAATAAGAGATACGTGTTTTCGGGGGAAAGCACCCCTTGAGGTTTTTGAGACGAGATAGATGCCTTAAAATTAAATATAGAAATATTATTATCAAACTTGATACAAGTTCAATTTGTGGTATATTCAGGGTGGATGAATAATGCTCTCATTGCAAGTCACCCCTGTTAAACATTTTAACAAAAAGAACATTTCCAGTATGCATTCAAATTGAATTATTTCGTGAACCGTATCGAACATCTTGCAAACAATTGCGAATAAGATTTAGGTAACAGATACTTATCGGTATTTATTGTTTACAATTGTGTAACCGTGCTTAAACGATTAGGGGTAGTTTAGCCCTCGACCAAGGGTGACTGGCAACAAGGCAGCCGGATATGCTACAAATTAAATTTATATAATAATTTCTTTACTTACATATATTTATGTATTATATTATTATATCATTATGTTACTATATTACTATATTATTATATTATTATATTATTATATTATTATATTATTATATTACTATATTACTATATTACTATATTACTATATTACTATATTACTATATTACTATATTACTATATTACTATATTACTATATTATTATATATTATTATATTATTATATTATTGTATGTATATTATTATACATATATTATTGCTACACATGATTATATTATTACATATACGTTATATAATAATTTCTAGGCTAATCTTATGCTATTTCATCCGGCGAACTTCGAGGGTAGTCCGCGTTTGTTGCGGATAAAGTTTTCAAGAAATAGCGACGCGTTTCGTACGAAGAGCGATAGTTGAGAAACCAAAATGGAGTGGCTCGGTGGCGAGCAAATGAACAGAGAGAGATATACATATACATATATGTATACATGTATTCGTTCGTAGACGCGCGCGGACGATTTCGGTCGTTCTGAGAGGATCGTTTGATCGGAGCTGGCTAACAGCTTGCAAACCCCCCTAAAGCTCGGTGTCCTTCTCTCTCCGCGACGGTTGCTTCCCTCCACGGTCGCGTCGCGTCGCGCCGCGCCGTGTCGTCGGACATCTCTCGTCCTTCCCCGGCCAATCGATTCCCCTTGTATCGCTCTCTCTTACTTTTTCCTTAAGCCCTGCACAAGGTGATTCACCTAGCTCGATAATCTAAAAATTACTCCTAACCTATTTACACTGGGTGATGGCAGCGCTCGCGAGCGAGCGGATCATCGTCGCGTCGTTTCGCAAAACCGTCCCGCATCCGTTCCGCCGTCGCCGTCGACGACGGATAAAGGAATTCGCCGATTCGGCAACGGGCACCACGACCAATCGATCCACCGAATTACGGTGAATTCGCCCTAATTGACGATCAGATCGCGCACACAGAAATCGGTGGCGCAAGAGGTTCAATTTACAATCGGTATTATCATTGTTTTTTACCGTTTCGTTTATTTTCTTCTTTCTTTTCTTTGTGTCGTCTGTTATCGTTCTCGAACTGTTTTCACCGGAGGCGTTTTCACCGTTTATATATCAATAAATATTATTATTATTATTATTATTATTATTATTATTATTATTATTATTATTATTAACCGTTCGAGTTTCAGGGGTTATTGAAAAAATACGGTCGAAAAATGCCGAACAGCGCGATAGCGCTTGTCTTAATAAGCGATTTATAAATATCTCAAGTTTTGCACAATAACAATTATTGAGAAGATAACGATAAAATACAAAATGTGCTAGTTGTATCGTTTGCATTGAAAATAGCAGCTATGCGACGTAAGTGCCTTGAATAGTTACAAGCAAAGAAATTCGTTGTATTAAATTAAAAAATAATAAGAAAATAGCAAAAATTATATTGAAATTATCTAATAATTTTATATTAATTAGGGAGGATTTACTGTATTTTATGATTACTTTCGTAGTTGATTACGAAACGTCCGTGCAGATTTTCTAAGAATTATTTAGAATTATTATTAACTATCGTATCACCAAATTATTCAGTTAATCATAGACAGAAACAGTAATCATTGTCTGATTAACGATTACTGTGTTCATCACGACCAACGATTACATTTCCTTTGATTACTTAAGTTACTCATTAATCATTACAACTCGATTACTTGAGTCTTAAATAATTTCAAATAATTTACTTAATTATAATTACTTAATTACTTAAGTCTTAAGTTATTTATTAATCACGATTACTTGCTTACTTAAGTCCTAAGTTATTTATTAATCATGATTACTTAAGTCTTAAGTTATTTATTAATCATGATTACTTAAGTCTTAAGTTATTTATTAATCACGATTACTTAAGTCTCAAGTTATTTCCCAATCACGATCACTTGCTTACTTAAGTCCCAAGTTATTCATCAATCACGGTTACTTCATTAATTAGCGATTAATTGTTCTCCCTCAATTAGGGAGAACAGTTTCAACCCGAAGAAAGAACCCCGACGGACTACTCTCCGCTCGAATTTCGCAAGCCGGTTGTCCGTGTCGAAACAAAATCGGAACACGCGTCCGTAGATTTGAAAACGTTACAAACTAGTATATAAACAAGCAACAGTTATACGATATGCGTACACCTGTAATTAAATTCGAACGTGTTGAAACGAGCCGCCGCTGTAGCCCGAATTAATCTGGCCTGGAAGCCGCGGCAGCCGACGCGGGCAAACGATCCGTTTACGAGCAGCAACAACGGCCGCATTTTGCCCGTAACAATTCCGCGACTTGCAATAAGCTAGAAAAATTTCGGCGCGCGTAGAACGGCCCGGTCGGCCTGCCACCTTGCTTCTTTATCGGAGCACCTAGAGTCGGATCGCGTGAATCACCCGGTGAATATTCTCCGGCTGGCTCTCCCTCTCTCTGCCCGCTCTCTCTTTCTCGCTCGCTCCCCTTCTCGCTCGCTCACTCCTTCTCGCTCGCTCACACCTTCTCGCTCGCTCACTCCTTCTCGCTCGCTTACTCTCTCTCGCTCGCTCGCTCGCTCTGTCTCTCTCGCTCGCTCACTCTCTCTCTCTCGCTCGCCGCTCGCTCTGTTTGTTTGCCTCCCTTTGTCAGTTCTCCTCTTCTCTCTGTCGAGAACGAATACACGGGCGGGCAGCACACGCAGAGAGTGAGAGAGAGAGGGAGAGAGAGCGGCAGAGCACGCAGTTGCGTCGACGGCGTGCCCGGCGTGTCGGTGTGCACCGGGAATCTGTGAACAGCCGGTTTAAGCCGGCGAGGAAGAGGAGGAGACGGCGGTCGATCGATTTTCATCGTGTTTCAAAATTCTCTACGCGCGTCCTGACCAGGAACTAACCACTTTCCGGCGGACAAGTATCGCGGGGCCCGGCCCTCGCTTTTTTTCGACCAATTGGCAGCCTCGTCACCGCGGCAGCGGTTTTCCGAAAAAAGAAGAAACGAACTGTTTTCGTCGTCTCGCCCGTTTTCGCTCGCGATCGTCCTTGACCAATTACCAAGTGCCTCCGATCCGGACGCGGATCGGCTCGGCTCCTTCCGAAACCGGCCGAACGACCGATCGGAACGGCGGGCTCTCTCGCGGAACATGGACGACGCTCGCCTCGACGCGTAACATTGTGGACTGAGTCGCTGTTCGAACGGTCGTACGATTCGTACTAATTTAACCCTTTGCACTCGAGACTGTTTTAACCCCTTAACGCACGGTTTTTTTTTTTTTAAAGCGGCCGAGAAGAATCAATTCTTTTTTATGTAAAAAAACACAATTTAGGATATTTTTTTTTACTTTTAAAGTAAACTCGAGTATATTGGATATTTATACAATTGGTATGATTTCTAATTTGCAGAATATTATTATTATTATTATTATTATTATTATTATTGTTGTTGTTATCGTTATTATTATTACGTTTTATTTTACATTATATTTTAGTAAAATATATATTGAAAAATGAGCGAATCAGAATCTGAATATGAATACGCTGTCGGAAAGCGGCTCGGAGGAAAGTGATAAGTATAGTAGTGATTCTGAAGATAGTTCGGAAGAAGATATAGCCGTTGATTGGAAGTAGATAAGCGATATCCAACCGAATCCACATCCTCGAAGGTTTCCATTTGTCACCGCCCCTGATTCAACTTTTCTTTTGGTGGAGAATTTTGATATACCGCGCTTTTTTTTGTTCCATGGAAAAAGGCTATATTTTATTCTTGAATAAACAAGCGTTACAGCTTACAATCCCATGTAAACGATAAAAATATCGATAAAACGATTTTCTTTTCTTTGCTTTCGCATTGTTATTTTCGATTCTCGATTATATTCGAGTGCGAAAAATTACAGCAGCATAAAATACAACGCCGCTCGTATTATCTCGAGTGGTGCACAGTTTGGCGCTGTTTAGCGCGCTCGAATTAACTCGAGCGTACAAGTCAAGGGGTTAAACGACTTTGCGAGAATTTTTCGAGTCGATGTTCGTCGCTTAACGCGTTAAGCGGCCGATACTGTTGCGTCGCATCGGACGGCATGAAAATAGTGTCCTTGAACGTACGATATTGTTATTATTATTATTTATGATGCACGGGCGACGTGACCCATTGGTAAAACGAGACGTGCAGCGGGATAGCGTAAAACGGACGGAGAAATATGTATAAATGACAGCGTGAAAACATAAAAAGTACAATCAATACATACGTAGTTGTTATTGTATTGGGTTGGCAACTAAGTAATTGCCGATTTCAGTTATAGATGTCTCTCACGCCCATTTTTATGATATCCGTAAATGTTATATTATAAAATTATTATTATTATTATTATTATTATTATTATTATTATTATTATTATGTTATTTTCTATTATCCGTGAACGTTAGCAACTGGACAAATTGAATGCAGCGGTCAAGGAAAAGCGAGCAGAATTGGTCGATCGTAAAGGTGTCATTTTCCAGCAGGACAATGCTAGGCCGCACACGTCTTTGTCCACTCGGCAAAAATTCATGGATACTGGTTGGGAATTAATGTTACACCCACCGTATAGCCCTGATCTCGCGCCATCGGATTACCACTTATTTCGATCCCTGGACAACTCCCTTCGTGGTAAAACTTTTAACGATGATGACGCTGTAAAATCTCACTTAACTCAGTTTTTGGCCGAAAAGGATCAGACTTTCTACGAGCGTGGAATGTTCAAGTTGTCGGAGAGATGGCAAAAGGTCATCGAACAAAATGGAAAATACATTACAGATTAAACTTCGTTCCAAGTAAAAAAAAAATTTGTTATTTCATTGAACAAATCGGCAATTACTTAGTTGCCAACCCAATAGTATGAAATAGTTTACTGTGTGTATAACGTCGGGGTCCATTAAAGTTACACAAAATTTGATTCCGCAGTAAAGCTGACTTTATAATGTAAGAATGGAAAGGACAAGATTTATTACCGCGATCGCCTCTTCGCACCTTGTACGGTTTAAGAGTGATCCTTTTATAAACTACGGTGGAATCTCGATCGTCCCCGTTCCTCCGATGTCAGAATTCTCATTTGTCCAAATAAACGTTCCACGTGCATTTGGTTTGACATAACGCAAACCATATGCAAAACGATTTGCTGCACTGCATAAAATACGTTTGCGCTCTGTTTTACTGTTATTGTATTTTTGCGTTGTATACCAATGGGTTCATTACGTTGAACGAATAGTAATAATAATAATTATTATTATTTTTGTTATCATTATATCATCATTACTATTATCATCATTATCATCATCATCATCATCATTATTATCGTTATTCTCCTCGCGAGTTCTCAGAGGATTTCCTCCCTGGTTTTTGCCTTGGACGGGGATTATTATTATTATTATCATTATTATTATTATTATTATTATTATTATTATTATTATTATTATTATTATTATTATTATTATTATTATTATTATTATTATTATTATTATTATTATTATTATTATTATTATTATTATTATTATTATTATTATTATTATTATTATTATTATTATTATTATTATTATAAGGATGAAATCTGGCACTGTAACGAAGCGACTGTTCTATTATCCGAACGTTCGCGTCGCTCTACTTAAACCGGTTGATCGATGGTTCCACGCGAGTAAATAAAAATTGAATATTAAGCTCGACAAAGAGAAATCGAGCGACGCGACGGTTAAAGTTGTAAAAGCGAGCCCGGATCCATTTCAATTCGCGTTTGCATATTTTTGGCGGACAAGTGTGTGCCACGGGAATCGCAATTGCCGAGACTGTTCCGAGCGAGTCTCGACCGCTAATAAATACGACGCGAGTGGCAACCACCTCGGAAGGGGGGATATCGTAAGCCCCTAATCTGCGAGCGGACCGACTATCTGCCGGCCAATTCCAGTAACAAGCTTTATGGAGTGTTTACCGAACTAAGATTTAGCGGAGGCTTTCCCTGCGATCTGTCTCGAGTCGCTCGGCGACGCCGGTGAACCCTGTCGGTGTCGGGTCGACGTCATTTTTTTTCGCCGATTATCGGACTCGAAGCTACTGTCGTCTCCCTCTCTCTCTCTCTCTCGCTCTCTTTCGCTCTCTCTCTCTCTCGCTCTCTTTCGCTCTCTCTCTCTCGCTCTCTCTTACTCGCGTTCTCTCTCTCGCTCTCTCTTACTCGCTCTCTCTCGCTCACTCGCGCTATCTCTCGCTCTCTCTCACTCGCGCTCTCTCGCTCTCTCTCGCTCACTCGCGCTATCTCTCGCTCTCTCTCACTCACGCTCTCTCGCTCTCTCTCGCTCTCTCTCGCACGCTCACTCACTCGTGCTCTCTCTCTCTCTCTCTCTCTCGCTTACTCACTCGCGCGCTCTCTCTCTCGCTTACTCACTCGCGCGCTCTCTCTCTCGCTCTCTCTTGCTCGCTCGCTCACTCGCGCTCTCTCTCACTCTCTTTCTCACTCGCTCGCTCTGTCTGTCTCTCTCCTTCGCGTCGACATTGTTAGCATTCTAATCTCTCGCAGACGATATCGCCGTCTGATTTTCCTGTTTCTCCCGTTGCGGAACGATAGGGTCGGAGATCACATCACGTTAGACCCCTCGAGTCCAAAAGAGCAGTCCATCGAATCCCCTTCGCGAAGGGACCGGCCATAATTTTATTATTTCTAGATTCGCCACGGACCAATCAATTATCACCGCATAACTCTTCAGCCCTGTGTCTTCATTGAAAAAAATATATTGCTTCGTATTATCTTGAATTTATTATCATATTATCGTAACTATCATTGTTATTCCTCTCGCGAGTTCGACAGGCTCGTATAATCGTCTCTGCTTCTCCCGAATTGTCCATTTTCGCGTGCAATCCGAGCGTCGATTAGGGAGAACTTATCCAAATATTCGAGTAAACATAAACGTACAATGAAAACTCAAATTTTCTCCTTCTTCTTCTTCTCCCAAGAGATTGTTATAATCGTGAAACATCTAGTCGTCGTGACCGCGAATAAAATGGCCACGGCGAAGGGGTTGAAACAACCCGCGCCGCGGCACCGTTCGGTTTTGTTGTACACGATGCCGCGCGCGCGGTTGCCGTTGTTCGCGAGTTCCCGACAATTTCCGGGCGGTTTTACGAAAATCGTCGCGATCGGAGCCGCTCTAATTTTTCAATGAAACACGATAATGCGCGCGGAGAGGGAGGTTATCCATGTCGAACACAGGGGTTGCATTGTTGCAGCTTGTCCCGCAGGCAGGCAGGCAGGCAGGCAGGCAGCGGCGGCAGCATGGCGCAGCCTCTTTGCGATTCATTGGCCTCTGTTACATTACTCCAGGCACACGCGGCCGGGCTCGAGAGCCGGGTTTACTCGTCCGCCTGTCGGCTTTTTGGTTAATCGAGTGCGGTTATTCGTAAATATTGAAAAGCGCGTTTAGATCCTCGCCGCCCCCGCCCCCCGCCGTTCCTTCGATAGCCGCCCCCCGGTGCCCCGCCACGCCTCCCCGGGCCGGGTCGGGTCGGGCCGGGACGGGCCGGGCCGGCTCAGGCCACCCCAACTCCTCCTCCTCCACTTCCTCCTCCTCCTCCTCCTCCTCCTCCGCCTCCTCCACGCCGCTCCGATATCGATCGTTTGCTTTTTGGGGAACGAATTAGAACTGTTTGCCGCGGTGTCGGATAATTTGATAATGTCGTTTCCCGCGCGCGACGAATCTCGTCGATCATCGGTCGTCGTGCGGGATACATTCCCTCCGTGTATCGTGGATCCAGCGGGAATGATCGACAAAGATCGGGGGAGCGATCCCGTGCACCTAACAATAGTACACACTCGAAGCTGCACGTCACTTTCGCACTCGTCACTTTTATTCGAACTGAGCTCGTAAACGAGGCGATGGTCTCCCAACAATCCCTCTTTTTTTAGCCGGTGACCAGTAGGGTAGGTGACCCTATTTTTCTGACTCTGGATTGACGACGTGTGTGTTTGTTATTGTTGTTGTTGTTGTTGTTGTTATTTATTCGCTTGATTCTTGTAATATCACAATATTATATCACAATGTTACATTACAATATAATATTACAATATTATATCACAATATAATATCGCAATATTACATGGCAATATTATATCACAATATTATACTACAATGTTATATGATAATATAATATTACAATATTATATCACAATATTATATCACAATGTAATATCACAATATTATATCACAATATAATATTACAATATTGTATCACAATATTATATCACGATATAATATTATAATATTATATTATGTCACAATATAATATCACAATATTATATGACAATATTATATCACAAAATAATATCACAATATTATATCACAATATAATATTACAATATTATATCACAATATTATAATATTGTGATATATTGTGATATATCACACACAATATTATATCAGAATATAATATCACAATATAATATCTACATCACAATATTCTAATACTCTAACATTCTATGTATTTTGAATCTAAATAGGAA